>NW_007761300.1:0-210 GCF_000696425.1 Galeopterus variegatus | reverse complement strand
AAATAAAGATAACGTAGCTTAGAAAGATAAAAAATTAGAGCTGCAAGTACTTGAGAAAAGAAGATAGGAATCTGCATCATAGTATCAACTTTAAGTTGGTTAAAGATAATACCAGCTTACTAACACTACCTTAAAAGAATTGTCTGAAAATTTTAGACAAAATATTAACACGTTACTCCCTAATTTTTTTTTCTTTCACAGATTACGTAT
>NW_007761299.1:5908-6422 GCF_000696425.1 Galeopterus variegatus | reverse complement strand
AAAAAAAAAAAATATGTCTATACTGAACATGTACAGACTTTTTTTCTTTTTATTCCCTAAACATAGCATTTACATGACATTTACATGGTATTAGGTATCATAAGTTATCTAGAGTTGATTTCAAGTATACAGGAGGATGTGTGTATGTTATAAGCAAATACTGTGCCATTTTATATGAGGGACTTGATCCTCCATGGATTTTGGTGTCCGTGGGAGTCCTGAAACCAATCCCCCATGGACCCCAAGGGACGACTGTACTTTGTAATGGCAGCCTTAGCAAACTCATACAATACTCATTGTTGCTTATAACAGAATACCTGAAACTGGGTAATTTACAAAGAAACAAAATTTATTTTTTGCAGTTTTGGAAGCTGGTAAATCCCAGATCCAGGGAACACATCTGGTGAGAGCCTTCTTCTTGCTGGGGGATCTGTGCAAGCTCATGTGATGCAGGCAACCCCATGGCGAGAATGACATGAGGAAGAGAGACCTAACCTCCTTACTGGCTGTCCTC
>NW_007761299.1:2193-2992 GCF_000696425.1 Galeopterus variegatus | reverse complement strand
AAATGCTTTCATACCTGCTAGAGTCAAACTTCACCCTCTTTCTAATAGACCTTGAAAATTGCTTAAAATGTGGAATTCTTAAAAACAAAATGGATTTATCTCCACGTTCAAAAGAGAAGGCTGGAAGCACAGGACAGAAAATGATGATAGAAAGGCGTGCACTTACACATGATGCTCTTTTTCCTTTTGGTCAGCGCTTTCTACTCTCATTTCTTAATAACAAATTAGCTTCTACCAGATCCCGGTGCCACGGGATCTCCTAGTTGCTGTTTTCTTTGAAAAGTACCCCAGATCTGGCCTAGGGAAGGACCAGCTAGATATTGTTAAAGGGTGGCCATGGGGGAAAGCCCAGAGGGAAGCGTTAGGCTGCTGATCCAGAATGGAAAAACCGAAGGAACGTGGCTGCAGAGAACAAGGTCATAAAAATAGGGCCAGAAACCAGGTAGACTAGAGACTGCACAGAAAATCTGGGAATGCCAGAACTGGAACTGGGGGTGGCCAGTGCCTGAAACTTGAGAAAGACAATCTTAAGATGAAAGAAGAAGTCTGCACCCAGCAGGGAAAAGGTAAATTGAACTTACCAGCTGAAAATATAAATAGGTTCAAGAAAGGTTTTCATAAAATATTTAGAACTAGGAGGGGCCTCAGGAATTATCTAGTCTGGTGGTTTAATCTTTTTGGGGGGTTTTTTTGGGTTAATTTTAGCATCACAATTCTTTTTCTCAGAATAAAATTGCAAAGCCTGTAAGAGCTGCCCTAGCTGGAGTGGGGAGGGGGCCCGACCCTCATGGGACCCCCC
>NW_007761299.1:0-671 GCF_000696425.1 Galeopterus variegatus | reverse complement strand
GCAGCCAGGTCAGCGGTCCCCTCTCACCTCCTCTTCCTGTGGCTCCTCCGGTAGAGACACGCGGGATTGTCCTTCCATGGGACTGTGCTGCCCTCTAGTGGTTTCACCAGCAGAACTGTGGCCAGCAGCTAGGCCTGCCTGGAGGGGCACTGACCCTTGACCGCCACTGTTTTATCCTCGCCCTTTACATCCTAGAGCTGTGGACCCCACGGTGCCCGGTGATGTGGGGTAAGGACCAGACGATGACCACCACCCCTCCTCCTGCCTGGAACAGATGTCAGCCACTGCCAGAGCAGCCTACAGGCCATACCAGGCTCTGGGGCAAGCGTGTAATGAGAAAAGCCTGTAACACCCCACAATGGTGGGGACAAGAGGCAGCTGGAATCCTTGTTTAGGTGTCTTGGCTCAGGTGTGCAGGGGTGTGTGTGTGTGTGTGTGTGTGTGTGTTTCTGTGTTTCGGGAGCATGTGGAGGAAGCACAAATAGCTGAGAAGGAAAACAGAAAGAGGGAATGCTATCGCATGCTATGGACCTCATCACCTGCAAACCCCAGGCAGCACGTAAGTGGGGTTTAGAGAAATATTAGAACTCTTTCTTGGTGTATGCTGTGCGACTACCTACATCATCATTGCACATTTTAAAAGACAAGAGACACAAAGGAGTGTAAATTGA
>NW_007761298.1:5795-6422 GCF_000696425.1 Galeopterus variegatus | reverse complement strand
ATCGCAACCCTCAGTGTCGCGCCCATACCGGACCGAGACCGGCAACGGGATCGCAACCCTCAGTGTCATGCCCGCACCTCGCTCAGCCAGTGAATGGCCGGTCTGTATGTGGGATCCAAACACTCGGCGGGAGCGCTGCCACGCTCCCAAGCGGCGCACAGTAGCAGTGCGCCACCAGGCCGGCCCATTTTCCATTCTTCTAAAGTAAGCATTTAATGCAATAAATTTCCCCCTTAGTACACTTTTGCAGTATCCCACAGGTTTTGGTATGATGTATCATTGTTTTCATTCATTTCAATAAATTTTTTGATTTCCTGTTTGACTTCTTCTTAGACCCATATGTCATTAAGTAGAATGCTGTTTAATTTCCATGTGTTTGTATTTGATTTCTAATTTTAATACACTGTGGTCTGAAAAAATATAGGCGATAATTCCATTTTTAAAAAAATTTGTTTAGACTTGATTTGTGACCTAAAATGTGATCTATCCTGGAGAATGTTCCATGTGCTGATGAGAAGAATGAATATTCTGAGGTTGTTGGGTGGAATGATCTATAGATATCTGCAAAGTCCAATTGGTCTACAGTGTTGTTTAGATCTTGTGTTTCTCTGCTGATTCTTTGCCTAG
>NW_007761298.1:0-281 GCF_000696425.1 Galeopterus variegatus | reverse complement strand
AGCTGAACCTGTGAAACCAGGCAAGTTCTCTGCTTCCAAAATAAGATGGTGAAACAGGCATTGGGTTTAAATTCCCATTCTTAAAGGGAGAAACATTAAAGAAAGAAGGATTACTAGACACAAGCCATTACAAAACCTGGAAGTACAAATCCATCACATCGTAAATATTGAAAATTATTCTCTTTGGGTCTGTGCCCTGCCTTCCAGACCCACTGGCAGACAGTGTCACCCCAACAGCCCTGTGTGGCAGTCCTGCTGTTTTAGCTTGGTGGGATACCACC
>NW_007761297.1:5466-6422 GCF_000696425.1 Galeopterus variegatus | reverse complement strand
TTTTTTTAATGATAATACAATAATAGGAATAACTGGACATATTTCAGCAATGAAGAGTTTGATTGTACATTAAGAAGGCTGTGTTTGATAAAAGAGTGTTTTCTATACAGAAAATATACAATCATACATTAAATATTCTGGATTCCTGATCTATTCTTTAAAAATGAGAAATAAAATTTGTAGTATTAGTTAGCTGAGAATTACTAAATTTTAGAGCTTTAATAGTTATTCAATACTTTTTATTACAAAGAATGATTAAGTTTTGTTAGGGTGAACATGCTAATTATCCTGATTTGATCATCACCCACTTATACCCAGGTATTGATATTCCACTCTGTAACCCAAAAAATGTATAATCAATTATACTTTAACATTTAAAAAAAAACAATTGGTCCAGAATGGATGAGCCACTGAGAATAGAATGGGCTGCTTCTGATTTCTAATGTAGTGCTCTTGACAACGCTGTATTTAGAAACTGATACATTTAACACAAAGCCAGAACCAGATGGTCTCTTGGGGACTCTCCCAGCTCATCATGAAATGAAAGCTGAAAACTAATTCAATTGTATGCTACAAAGATGTGAGACCTTAATCACAACAAATTCTAAATCAGTAAGTTATACCACATAGATTGATTTGCATAGCTGAGATCAAAGAACAGAAAGCGAACTTTACCTTGAACTGGATAACATTCATTTTTTTGAAAAATGGTTTTACTTTTCATATTTTACTTTCATTAAAGCAAGTTTAAGAACTCCATACATTCTCTTATATGTGCCTATGTCAAATTTGGAGTCCAATTTCAATTGGTGATTAAATTTCAGATTATTTCATTCATTTTTGTGTAGTCATTTTAACTGTGACTATGCTTGACAATAGCTGTCTTTAGTAAGACACTTCATATAGATTTTGTACATTGGGGATGTTTGTCCTCTACTCATTTTGTTGTCACTGAC
>NW_007761297.1:0-216 GCF_000696425.1 Galeopterus variegatus | reverse complement strand
GCATTCCATTCTACTCATTAGAAAATGTCAATTATGCAAAGTTAGCCAATTGCTTCCATCTACTTAGTGAAGCTTTGATGTTACAGAGATAGATAGCTTAATTTATTAATCTACTTTCTGTGGAATTACATTTAAATTACATTTTATATTTACAATAGTAAAATGATTCAGACATTTTGATATATGTGAAATCAATAGCACCACATTTTACTGATC
>NW_007761296.1:5918-6422 GCF_000696425.1 Galeopterus variegatus | reverse complement strand
TTTCATAGGTACAATTGTATCTTATCAATATATAAGGAATTTAGATAAATAAGATGCCAAAACACCAGACACAATACTTGTATGATTTTAGTGTCACACAGATGTTAGATGGTTTATTTCTTTAGTCATTTTAAACTTTGCAGGGAGGTCCTACGTGGTCACTTGTTCACTGTGCCTTTATATCTTAGACATTCAAACTGATATATAGAAGGGCTTGCACAACCACTGACTTTGACGGATTTGTACAAAGTCTTAGGTGATTATTTCTTTTTATAAATTGCATTTCTCTGTTGTCAGAAAACTTTCCATTTTGAAAAATCACACACACAAATTTCTGGCTGACAGTTCAATGTACATTGCAGTAACTCATCTCTATTTAAAGTCTCCAGACAAAAAAAAGGTATAGTTCATTTTAAGTTTGCACTTTAGTGTGCAACTTAAAAAAAGGGGCATGAGAAAATAATGAGAGGGTGCTATTAAATATTTCTAGTAAAATATTTCCTT
>NW_007761296.1:0-354 GCF_000696425.1 Galeopterus variegatus | reverse complement strand
ATTCCACTGTTGGGTATTCATCCAAAGGAGTGGAAATCATCACGTTTGAAGGGATGCCTGTACTCCCATTTTCATTGCAGCTCTATTTACAATAACCAACATATTGAACCAACCTATATGCCCATGAATGGACAACCATGTAAAGAAAATGTGGTAAATGTACACAGTAGAATTCTATCAGCCATAAAAAAATGAAATCCTGCTATTCACAGCAACGTGGATGAGCTTGAAGAAAATAATGTTAAGTGAAATAAGTCAGGCACAGAAAGAGAAATATCTCACTTATAAGTGGGAGGAAAGAAAGAGAGAGAGAGAGAGAGAGAGAGAGAGAGAGAGAGAGAGAGAGAGAGAGAG
>NW_007761295.1:5914-6422 GCF_000696425.1 Galeopterus variegatus | reverse complement strand
TGAGGGTTGCGATCCGTTGCCGGACACGGAAAAAGACAAAAGACAAAAAAAAAAAAGATATTAAATAAGAATTACCACTGACCTTCACTATTCCATAAAGCAGGGCTTCCCATGCTCACAAACTATCGATAGGAGTGTGCCCTGATACTGCCTTTTCAGAGGGCAGTGTGACCCTATACCCTTTGACACGTAAACTTCACTCATACGACTTGATCCTGCACACATACTTGCATTAAATGCACAAAGATATTCAGTACAGCATTTGTTGATAATAGCCAAAACACAGGGCAGAGGGGTGGGGGGAACCCTACAAATCCTTCAGTAGTTATGACCATCCACACAGAATAATATGCAGTATTGGGCATTTCTAGATCAATCCCTATGCTAACATGGAAAACCCTCCAGGCCTCACTGATAAAGAAAAAAGCTAATTGTAGATCAGTAGGGGTAGTGTGTAACAATTCACATTTTCGAAAAACAGTAACAAGTGGTTACGGATGTTGGGGGA
>NW_007761295.1:0-467 GCF_000696425.1 Galeopterus variegatus | reverse complement strand
AATAAATTTCATTTTCATTATAAACCACCCAATTCTAGGTATTTTTTTTATAAGCAACAGAAACGGACTAATACAAAGAACTAATACTAATTCTTCTCAAACTCTTCCAAAAAATTGAAGAGGAGGGAAAACTTCCACACTCGTTCTATGAGTGTGCCTTACCCTCATACCAAAACTGAAAAAGACACAATACAAAATGAAAACTGTACAAAGGGCTCGTGGGAGTGGGTTCACCCTCTTGCACTCTTTACCCTTCCCCCTTCTGCTATGATAACACAGCAGGAAGGCCCTACCAGATGCCAGCACCTTGATATTGGGCTTTCTAGCCTATAGAACTGTGAGCCAACAAATTTCTGTTCATTATAAATGACCCAGTCTGTGGTGATCTGTTATAGTAGCACGACAGGGACTGAAACACCCTCAAACCCTTCAGCCTCCTCTCAAAACATTTCCTCCTTGTTTCTCTG
>NW_007761294.1:5996-6422 GCF_000696425.1 Galeopterus variegatus | reverse complement strand
GAGGGCCCTTGCTCCCAGGACAGTCCTGATAGGAGGAATGTTGGGTACAAAATGCACATTTAGGCAATATTTATTGTTTAGGGTAGATTTTTAATTTGCAGGTATAATTTAACACACCAAGTATGGACATTTTATTATGAAAAAAATACTTTATGTATTTTGGGGATTTAAGTTAATGGCCTCACTGCACCTTCTGTTAGAATTTTCATAAATATACTTATGCTTTTATTTTACTTAAAATGTAATTAAAGTGCTTCCTCTGACTACCTTAGTACTGAGGAAAGGCAGCAAACCTGGGAGCCACTGTAAAGAGCAACAAGTCTCTGAAACAATTAAGATGAAACCAGGCAAGCTCCAGTGAATAGCAATGACTGCTCCCCTTGAAGATGCTGCACTCTCCCTGGGCACGGAGCAGGAGGAAATTGA
>NW_007761294.1:0-468 GCF_000696425.1 Galeopterus variegatus | reverse complement strand
CAGCAATGTCAGGACAAGCCTGGGAGACAGGGATGAGGGCCCTTGCTCCCAGGACAGTCCTTATAGGAGGAATGTTGGGTACAAAATGCACATTTAGGCAATATTTAGTGTTTAGGGTAGATTTTTAATTTGCAGGTATAATTTAACACACCAAATATGGACATTTTATTATGAAAAAAATACTTTATGTATTTTGGGGATTTAAGTTAATGGCCTCACTGCACCTTCTGTTAGAATTTTCATAAATATACTTATGCTTTTATTTTACTTAAAATGTAATTAAAGTGCTTCCTCTGACTACCTTAGCTCATACATACTGAGGAAAGGCAGCAAACCTGGGAGCCACTGTAAAGAGCAACAAGTCTCTGAAACAATTAAGATGAAACCAGGCAAGCTCCAGTGAATACCAATGACTGCTCCCCTTGAAGATGCTGCACTCTCCCTGGGCACGGAGCAGGAGGAAATTGA
>NW_007761293.1:6210-6422 GCF_000696425.1 Galeopterus variegatus | reverse complement strand
AGGGAGCTAAAGGTGAATGAATCAATTCACACACATACACACACACACACACACACAGACACTCTCACACACACTCACACAAAAACAAACAAACACTAACAAAAGTTTTAATGTAGTATGCATTTCTCCTATGGGTAAGTTGGTTCCATACTTATATTCTGATTTAAAATGAATGATATCTTCTTGCACTCACCTCCCAAAGTAGACCTCAA
>NW_007761292.1:5878-6423 GCF_000696425.1 Galeopterus variegatus | reverse complement strand
CATATAATGTTATGAAAATATCTATATATTTAAATATTTGTAAAAAACATAATAAGGCAAAACCTCTTCATTTATCCAAGGATCTCAAATTTCCACTAATAAGCTCTCTGGTTTGGAAATCATAGTCAAGTACTCAAAATGTGATTTTTCCTATATTCAATATTTTTTCTTGTTTCTTAATACATCTTATAAGCAGAATTGATTTATGTTTTAATGTGAATTTCTACACAAAGAAGCTGTGAATTAACATGCTTTAAACAAGCATATGAAATAATCTCTATCTTTTCTAGAGAGGATAGTCAGAATTAAGAAGTAACAGGGCACAGTGAAATTGGTTTCTATTTTATTTATTTTCTACTTTAATTTTGGTTTGCTTACAAACATTGAAAAGATTTAGGCTTATTTTATATATTTTGTAAAAAGCCACGTTAGGCTTAACTCTATCATGAGTGTTCAAAAAAAAAAAAAAAACTCCCATAAATAAAGAACATCAATATGTAAAATTCACAACTATATCCCCACATGTCAAATAAAGATTTGGTCTG
>NW_007761292.1:0-286 GCF_000696425.1 Galeopterus variegatus | reverse complement strand
TAGTTAGTTGACAAAATTAAAAATCTCACCGTCATCAGAAAGCAATGTCCCTTCACTCTGCGTTATATTCTCTTTTTTTTTTTTTTTGCCTTTATGAAATATTTTTTGCATCTCTTCCATTCCCATTTTTACCAAACTGATTAATTACTCTTCTGTGACTTTTCACATTTTAGGGGTGTTGACCTCTCATCATCCACAAGGCCAGTTTCCTTGTTGGGAAATAAAAACTATCTCATTTCAATAAAGATAGTAAAAAAACATAGAGTAATATAGAGCTCTGTAACTG
>NW_007761291.1:5719-6423 GCF_000696425.1 Galeopterus variegatus | reverse complement strand
TAAGGGTCGGGCTGTGTGGATGGATAGACTGCTTTCTTGGGCTTCTGTGGAAACCTGGCACAATTTCCACTTTGTGAAAGTTGTTTAAAAGCTACTATGTAGAAGCTTAGTTCAAGTAAATGAGGAATTTAGCTTTCTTATCTGACCAAGATTTATTTCAGAACTTTCAAGTTTCAAATATGCTCATAAGTTTTTTGAGAATTGGCAAAGCAATTAAAATGCTGTTGTGGTTATAACTGTTTAGTACATTAAAACATTAGGCTTTACTATCAGATATAGATATTTTATTTTTACCTTGTAATTTTTAGGATATGAAATGAGAATGTGTGGACAACCCTGAAAAAAAAAAAAAGATATGAAATGAGAATGTGTGGACAACCCTGAAAAAAGAAAATCAGTTGCTTTCCTGGAAGGGAAAGACTTGTAGTTCAAGATAATACAATACATAATAAAAGAAAAACCAAAACCCCTGAGGCTGGAACAAAACCTCGTAGTTGTTTTCCAAAATACTTTTTGGATTTGATCTAGGATTTGATTTTATCTTGGAAGTGGTGGTTTTATTTCTTAACCACCACTTCTTGATCTATTTAAAACATCCTGCTTTCAAATTTTTAAATTTTTAAAATTTAGCACATCCAGAAAAGAACGGCTTCTGGGGTTGGCTTCTACTGAACAACCTCAGTAGGGACCGCTAAATAAATATC
>NW_007761291.1:0-237 GCF_000696425.1 Galeopterus variegatus | reverse complement strand
CTTCTGTGGAAACCTGGCACCATTTCCACTTTGTGAAAGTTGTTTAAAAGCTACTATGTAGAAGCTTAGTTCAAGTAAATGGGGAATTTAGCTTTCTTATCTGACCAAGATTTATTTCAAAACTTTCAAGTTTCAAATATGCTCATAACTTTTTTGAGAATTGGCAAAGCAATTAAAATGCTGTTGTGGTTATAACTGTTTAGTTCATTAAAACATAAGGCTTTACTATCAGATATA
>NW_007761290.1:5974-6423 GCF_000696425.1 Galeopterus variegatus | reverse complement strand
GATGGGTAATGGTCCCACTTCCTCTTAATTTACTTAACTTAAACAAATGGGAACCTTTGCAATTTCTCTGCACATTTGTGCCTCTCAGCCCCCCTGCTGGGCCCAGGAACCCAGCAGCATCACGAGCTCCTGGCTCAGCCTTCTCACGCATTCTCATATGGAATCTCTTTTTTCAGAGCAGCTCACAGGGTGCCTTGACCCTGAGCTTCAGAGGCCAGATGTGCACAGATGACTTCAAGAATCTGTTACCAGCTCTGGAAGATGTTGGCTCAGAAGGTTCTGCCAGCAGGGGGTATGGACCTCCCATTTGCAGGTGGGGAACAGAGGAGGGGCCATCCAAGGTCATTCACAGGCTGCAGAGACTACAGCTTTCTCACCATGGGAGGGTTGTGAGGAGAGGCTGTCCACTGCGGCGGTTCAAGCCCCGGGGCAGCACAGATTGTGGGCAG
>NW_007761290.1:0-488 GCF_000696425.1 Galeopterus variegatus | reverse complement strand
AGCCGCAGCAGATGGCACTGTCCAGAAGGCAGTGGCCGCACCCACCCCAGGAAAAGCAGCATCAGCACAGCCGCCTGCAGGAGGCCTGGAGGTGCCCCACGCGTTCCTCAGCTTGTGTGCTGGGGGTGAGGCTGCTCAGCACTCACCTCTCCTGTTCTGGTAACTAAACCCCGATTTCCCTTCCCAGAATCCAGCCCTCCTCCGTCCTCGATTTCTGTGTGTGATAGTTAATTTTAGATGTTAACTTCGCTAGGCTGTGGTTTTTGGTTAAAACCAGTCTAAATGTTGTTGTGAAGGTTGCTTTAGATATGATTAACATTTTTTTTAATCATGGTAAAATATGCAAACCATAAAATTTGCCTAAAATGGCCATTTTTAAGTGTACAGTTCAGTGGCATGCAGCACATTCACACTGTCGTGTAAATATCACCACCATCCATCTCTAGAATTTTTTCATCCTCCCAAACCAAACCTCTGTCCCCCTTAAA
>NW_007761289.1:6121-6423 GCF_000696425.1 Galeopterus variegatus | reverse complement strand
AGATTGTTTTCTTACTATTAAGTTGTTTGAGTTCTTTGTATATTTTGGATATTAACCCCATATCGAATGTACAGTTTGCAAATATTTGCTCCTGTTCTGTAGATTGTTTCTTCACTCTGTCAATTGTTTCCTTAGCTATGCAGAAGCTTTATAGTGGGATAAAATCCCATTTGTCTAATATTACATTTGTTGCCTTTGGTATTGCATTCATGTTCAAAAAAATATTGCCTAGACCGATGTGTTTTTTCTCTATATTTACTTCTAGTAGTTTTACAGATTCAGGTCTTATGCTTAAGTCTTTA
>NW_007761289.1:0-483 GCF_000696425.1 Galeopterus variegatus | reverse complement strand
GAAATAAAAGACATCCAGATTGGAAAAGATGAAGGCAAACTGTCCGTGTTTGCAGTTGATATGATCTCATATATTGAACAGCCTAAAGCCTCTACAAACAAAAAACAAAAAAAAAAACTCTTATTAGAGTTGATAAATGATTTCACAAAGTTGCAGGACACAAAATCAAAACATAAAAATCAGTATCATTTCTATACTCAAATGGTGAACATGCAGAAAAAGAAATCAAGAAAGCTAGCCCATTTACAATAGCCACCAAAAAAATAAAATACTTAGGAATAAAGTTAACCAAAGATGTGAAAAATCTCTATGATGAAAACTACAAACCACTGTTGATAGAAATTAAAGAAGATACAAGAAGATAGAAAAATATCCCATTCTCTTTGATCAGAAGAATTAACATTGTGAAAGTGTCCATACTGCCCAAAGTGATCTACAGATTCAATGCAATCCCCATCAAAATTCTAATGACATTTTTCTCAG
>NW_007761288.1:5943-6423 GCF_000696425.1 Galeopterus variegatus | reverse complement strand
GTCTTCTAGCTGGATAGATTCTTTTATCATTATATAGCAGCCTTCTTTGTCTCTTTTTATGTTTTTTGGTTTAAAGTCTATTTTATCAGATATAAGAATAGCTATTCCAGCTCGTTTCTGTTTTCTATTTGCATAAGTATATCTTCTTCCATTCCTTCATTTTAGTCTATGTGTGTCTCTATATTTGAAATGGATCTCTTGAAGACAGCATATACTTGGGTCTAGCTTTTTAATCCAGTCAGTCAATCTGTGCCTTTTGAATGGTGTGTTTAATCCATTCATATTTAGGGTAGTTATTGACAGGTATTGTTTAATTCCTGTCATTTAGTTGCTTTTTTTTTTTTTTGGATGTTTTAATTATCTTTTGATCATTACTTCTCCTTTTACTTCTCTTCTTCAGTGTTAGTTGGAAATTTGAAATGGCATGATTTAGCTTCTTACTCTTCTTCACTGGCATTTTTGTTTTAACAGCAGGTTTCG
>NW_007761288.1:0-372 GCF_000696425.1 Galeopterus variegatus | reverse complement strand
CAGCTGCAACATGCTGACAGCCCGCAGAGAGAGAACATGCATATTGATGCATTGAGGTCTCCATCTGTGTTTGTTATTTTCGCTGACTCCTCATCCCTTTTTCAAGGGCCCCCAACTCGACTGGAGCTGGTCTCTGGCAATACACCTGCTGTGTAACTAAATATTGTGGAGTATACTTACATTTATAAGGCAAATATATTTCACAGAGTCTAGTTCCCTGTAGTTTCAGGTTTAGCCTAACTTCTTAAAAGTACATATAAAATGATAACCTTGCAAAAGACAGGAAACTTTCTGCAGTCTAAAAGTCTCTATTGTAAGATAAAGAATTGTAACACAGCAAGGTTGCTGGCTCAAAGACAGACAAGTTACTGA
>NW_007761287.1:5975-6423 GCF_000696425.1 Galeopterus variegatus | reverse complement strand
CCATGGTGAAGAGTCTGGAAAGAGAGAACATCCGGAAGATGCAGGTATCGGGGCGGGGACCGAGCCGGGCCCTCCTTCCCGGCGGTCCAGTTCCCGGACCCTCTCCCCAGTCACCGCGCGATGCCGGCTCCGCTGCCCCCGATCCCGCAGACCCGGTCGGGACGTCTCGGGGGTCTCGGGAGCACGCCTCCCCTCAGACAGGCTCCGTGGAGCTTGGGCTGATCGGATGAAATCCGTGCGCCCTCGCCGCGCGCAAGGCCGTTTGCCACCCAGTCCGGCCGGGGATCGGGAGTGTCCACGGGCTGGAGTTAAAAAGACCCTGGGGCGAGGCGTCTGTCTTCCCTCACCTTCCCCTCTTGCGCGACCTGAGGCCCAGAAAGGGCACGACCAAGGTGAAAGACGAGAAAGGCGAAAGTGCCCGGACTCCCCTATGGCCGGGTCGTGTCCG
>NW_007761287.1:0-269 GCF_000696425.1 Galeopterus variegatus | reverse complement strand
ATAAGTATATATTATTATGTGACTTCTCTTATTATTTACAAGATTTTTTAACAAATTATTTATGGATTTTTTATTACTTTAGTTTTGTAAATTGATTTTAAGTCCTGAGGTGTTTGAGCATAATGGAAGTAAATTATTGCCTATTCGTGTCCCATACAGTGTTGGTCATGAAGTTCTGCATTACTATTCACCACAGAGTAAAACAAAACAGAAAGGAATAAAAGAGTAAGAACACATCTCAGACGTCTCTAGTGGCTGCCACCTTCATT
>NW_007761286.1:6074-6423 GCF_000696425.1 Galeopterus variegatus | reverse complement strand
TCCCTCACCAGTGGCTACTCAGGACACGTGCTCCCGGGGAGCTTCCTGCTGCTTCATTTCAGGAAAAAAAGCTTTTCTTCTGTCTGGTTAATCCAGATTCAACCACGCCTGGGCCCCAGTCATGCGCCATCAGACAGTGCCCCAAGACACACAAGGGCCAGGGCTGGGGCTCTACACCCACCTTCAGTCATGAGGTCCCCTCCCTGTCCCTTACCCGATAGAGAAGCCTGTATCTAAAGGAAAGAAACTGAAGTGTTCAGCTGGTGATACTCCAAGTCTTAACATAAGAGACATGTTCTGCATCCAGATCATGGGGTATTTGGAAGGGAAGAGGCTTTCATGTCCCAGC
>NW_007761286.1:0-634 GCF_000696425.1 Galeopterus variegatus | reverse complement strand
CATCTGGTCCTACAAAGCTGTAGTGGTGACAGGGGGAGAGCTGGGGGCAAAAGGAGGGGCACATGGGCAAGAAAAGCAGAAGGGGGGACCTGGTGGCTAGCCTTCCCGACCCAACTGATGTCAGGAGGTCCTGGCAGACCTGCCCATTCTCCCAGGACAGAGCTTAAGTGGCACAAGCCTCAGCTCCTTGTCAAGGCTGGGATTCACACCCTTACACACGAGGCCCACCCTCCATCCAATCTCACTGCAGGGACTGAGGAAGTTCATCCTCTGATTCCCGTAGCATCCCTCACCAGTGGCTACTCAGGACACGTGCTCCCGGGGAGCTTCCTGCTGCTTCATTTCAAGAAAAAAAGCTTTTCTTCTGTCTGGTTAATCCAGATTCAACCACGCCTGGGCCCCAGTCATGCGCCATCAGACAGTGCCCAGAGACACACAAGGGCCAGGGCTGGGGCTCTACACCCACCTTCAGTCATGAGGTCCCCTCCCTGTCACTTACCCGATAGAGAAGCCTGTATCTAAAGGAAAGAAACTGAAGTGTTCAGCTGGTGATACTCCAAGTCTTAACATAATAGACATGTTCTGCATCCAGATCATGGGGTATTTGGAAGGGAAGAGGCTTTCATGTCCCAGC
>NW_007761285.1:5923-6423 GCF_000696425.1 Galeopterus variegatus | reverse complement strand
TCACCAATACTGAATTTGGGGATATTTTTATCACTCCAAAAGGAAATTCCATACGTGCTAGCCCTCACACCCCATTCACTTCTCTCCCCATCCCTTGGCAACTACTAATTTTTCTGTCTCTACAGATTTGCCTATGCTGGACATTTCTTATAAACGGTATCACAGAATATGGGGTCCTTTGTGGCTGGCTTCTTTCATTTAACATGTTTTCAAGGTTCATCCATGTTGTAGCATGTATCAGAACTCCATTCCATTTTATTAACAAATGATTTCCATTGTGTCATATACCACAATAGTTTATCCATTTATCAGTTGGTGGACTTCTAGATTGTTTCCATTTTGGTGTTATCATGAATAATGCTGCTATGAATATTTGGGTATGTTTTTGTGTGGACATAGGTTTTTCATTTCTCTTGGGTGTATCTAGGATTGGAATTTATGGATCATATGATAACTCCATGTTTAACAGTTTGAGGAACTGCTAAACTGTTTTTCAAAGT
>NW_007761285.1:0-902 GCF_000696425.1 Galeopterus variegatus | reverse complement strand
TCTACTTAATTTAACTACTATAATGTATCTTCTCTCACAGAAATAATATTTCTTCCCTTTGTTTTATTTTTGACATTTCAGAGCAATAATAGAACATGAGCAAAGCTTGCTGAATGGTATTAAAAATACAAAATGAACATTTCAATGAAACATAAGATGGACTACATCCTAAAGAAAATGTGCTTAGTTACCTTACATACTATATAACATTATGCAAACATTTATTTTATTAATTTATTAATTAATTTATTGGTGTATTTTATTATATTAACACTACAGTGATAAATACCTCACAATGACAGTTTAATTATAGATTACTGTCATATTAAAAAACCATAATAAAGCAACCTTATTAACATTAACTGCCACTTTAATGGAAATTTTTAATGTGGAATAGTAACTGATTTAGCAAATTAAAAAAGCAAACCATCTTACAGTTTAATAAGTTCACTGCATTGCTTTAGCAGAATAAAGAAGATACCTCTGGTTCTGGCAGAAAAAACCTTCAACTGAG
Source organism: Galeopterus variegatus (assembly GCF_000696425.1). Taxonomy (NCBI): domain Eukaryota; kingdom Metazoa; phylum Chordata; class Mammalia; order Dermoptera; family Cynocephalidae; genus Galeopterus; species Galeopterus variegatus. The sequence goes on along the minus strand of NW_007761285.1, from coordinate 388 downwards.
CCAGAACAAAGTATATATGTAAACATATATCGCAGTTAATAGTTCAAATAATTTTTGTAGATGTAGTACAAAAGGTACTTGTGAAAAGGACTTCACACAAACTAAATATGTAGGAACAAATTAATATGCTTTATGGAATTTACTTCATTCTCTATATCTTGCAGAAAATAATACTATTAAAAACTAAGAAGGGCTAGCCAGTTAGCTCAGTTGGTTAGAGCATGGTGCTGAAAACACTAAGCTCCAGGATTTGAGCTGAAAACAAAACAAAACAAAACAAACAAACAAAAGACTAAGAATTAATTACTACTTAAAAACTTTCTTGGCATATTGTAAAACTATCTCCACCACTTCATATTTTTAAAGAATTTTTGCAAATTTCTCCTCC
>NW_007761284.1:5599-6423 GCF_000696425.1 Galeopterus variegatus | reverse complement strand
CCCATGTACATGTACAGTAGCAAAGGCATATCTACTGTCAGTGTAGATATTTACAGTCTTAACTTCGCTAGGCTGAAGGGCCTTTGTGAGAGCGATAAGTTCTGCCCACTGGGCTGAGGTCTGGGACCCGAGAGCTTCTGCCCATTGTACTCGTTCAGGAGTAGCCACCACGGCACCTGCATACCTGACTCCATCAACCACGTAGCTGCTGCCATCTGTGAAAAAAGTTAGCTCCGCCTCCTTGAGAGGAGTGTCTTGCAACCCTGGTCGGGAGCCCTGGAAGATGGCTAAGATTTCAAGGCAATCGTGTGCGACTTTGCAGCGGTTAGGGTCACTGTCAGGGAGCAAGGTGGCTGGATTTAGGGCAACCGGGTTGGAGAATGTAATGTGTTCGGGTCCAAGCAATTGGGTCTGGAAATGAGTTAACCTTGCATCTGAAATCCATTTTCCTGGTGGGGTTTTAGTATAGTATTGTTACCCCATGAGAGGTAACAATATTTAGGGGCTGGCCCAAGGTTAACTTATTAGTTTCTTTTACTAGGAGTGCAGTTGCAGCTGTAGCTCATAAGCATGTGGGCCAGCCAGTGTCCACTGGGTCCAGCTTGCATGACAGGTAAGCCACCAGTCGTTTCCATGGCCCCAGATCTTGGGTTAGCACACCCTTTGCAATGCCCTTGTTTTGGGCCACAAATAAGGTAAAAGGCTTTTCTAGATTGGGCAGTGCCAGGGCTGGGGCCTGCGTAAGAGCAGCCTTTATGTTGTTGAATGCCAATTGGAGTCTCTCAGTCCAAGTAATTTGATCCCCTGGTCCCTTAGTAGCCTCA
>NW_007761284.1:0-4599 GCF_000696425.1 Galeopterus variegatus | reverse complement strand
AGTATTGTTTTACTCTGATGGGGGTGGCAGTTGCCATGAGCTGGACCACTATTGGAGGTTGGTGCCTTGCTAGCCCAGGGGGATTAGACTCAGCCCAGACCTCGGGCACAAGTTTCATGTAATACGCTAGCAACTCTTGGTGGTTGGAGGTTTTATCCTCCTGCAATTGTTCTGGCAATTGTTCTATTCTTCGGACAAAGGCAGTGTCACCAAAAGGGTCACAGACTGCTCCAACGCCCCAACCCTACTGACCTTAACGAAGGTTTTTCACATAAATGTCTCCTCAGGCACTGGGACAGGATGCTCCAACACTGGCACAAGTTCCCTCAGAAATTTGTTCTTATATTTCTTACAGAACTTATCATTGCATTTTAATTATTTACTGAAACGTGTGTCTTCCATCATGGAAAGTTTCTTGATAATGTGTACTCAGTCTTCCTTATCTTTGTATTCTCAGGGTCAGTAGTCATGGGAGGAGGGGTGTGTTTTACTCATACAACATTTAGGAAAGGGAAGAATTGGAAGAAAGCATAAGAGGAAGAATGGGTGGGATTGTGTCTTTGTGAAAGTTCTGTTTTCTTATACACGTGGCTTACACGTATGTTTAATCACTTTGATGGATATATATTTGTGTACATAATACAAGCCAGGGCTCAGCAAACTTTTTCTGTAGCCAGCTCGATGGTGAATATGTTGGACTTTGTGATCATATACTCTCTGTCACAACTACTGAACTCTGTTGTAGGATGAAAGCAACCGCAGACAATATGGAAATACGTGAGTGTGGCTATGTTCCAATAAAATTTATTTACAAAAAGAAAAAACATATTGTCATTCTGAGGAAAAGGAGATTGGATATTGAAACTACCTCTGTCTTCCTCTGAGTTTATATCTCTTTTATCTACTGAAGTGCATTCTACAAATATAGAATTTTATTTATCTTTTCCTCAAGCTAAAAAGCTGAATTTCTCATTTCTATTATACTGCTCAATAACATTCAGTAAGTGTGTGTTGACAAAGGAAATGTTTAGAGTCATAAGTTTTCTATGGTCCTCTTCACAAAAAATGCAGTCAAAAATTATGAAAAGGGTATTTGACCAAGATTTTCTTTTAATATAAATGCTTTTGATTAACTAAAAGCATTGGTATAAAGACAGACATCTTTTTTGTTAAATTAGTGCTTGTCAAATAACTTCTCAGTTCCTACCCCATTGTATTATTACTGACTTCATAGACTCATTAAAGATCTCAACCAAAGGAAGAAATTTAATATGTAAGCTAGAAAATGTTATCTTGGATATATTGACATTTTATCATAATTATACACGATAACTTCGTATAATGTATGCTATACGAAGTTATTACGTCTACTGAAGTGCATTCTACAAATATAGAATTTTATTTATCTTTTCCTCAAGCTAAAAAGCTGAATTTCTCATTTCTATTATACTGCTCAATAACATTCAGTAAGTGTGTGTTGACAAAGGAAATGTTTAGAGTCATAAGTTTTCTATGGTCCTCTTCACAAAAAATGCAGTCAAAAATTATGAAAAGGGTATTTGACCAAGATTTTCTTTTAATATAAATGCTTTTGATTAACTAAAAGCATTGGTATAAAGACAGACATCTTTTTTGTTAAATTAGTGCTTGTCAAATAACTTCTCAGTTCCTACCCCATTGTATTATTACTGACTTCATAGACTCATTAAAGATCGCAACCAAAGGAAGAAAATTAATATGTAAGCTAGAAAATGTTATCTTGGATATATTGACATTTTATCATAATTATACAAATTATGCATATCATCATTTGTGTAATCATCACAAATAAACTTCTTATGTTTGTCAGTCACATTAAAAGCAACAACAAGAACTGTTGATTAGAAGTCAGGAAGAAAAAGAGGAAGACAGGAGACCACCACAAAGCTACATCATTAACTTCCAAGAATAGCTGGGTGGAGCACCGTGACCCCTTAGAGAGGACAAACATCGAATGCCTTAAAAAAACTGAAGAGCTTCCCTTCCCAAATAAACAACCAAAAATAAGACTTGAGATGAATCCAGACAAACTTGCCCTATTTTACAATTTTTTTCTAGGTATGACGATCCATTAAAAAAGCAAAAAGCCACTTTAAAGTTAAGTCTCAATTGGTGCCTTTTCCAAGGCTAGAGGTCAAAATATTAGCAGTTTTTATTTCTACTTTTGGGCTTTCAATATTATCCTAAATGTTTTATACAACAATGTATTAATTTTATAAGTTGAAAATAGCAAGGCCATTTCCATAATGAAAAAATGATGCAATATAGTTATAAACTCTTAGAATAGAAGAGTAACTAAAATATTTAATTTGATTTCCTTAATTAAAGGTATGGTATTAGACAATGTGCAAAGAGGAAAAAATAAATAAGCCACAACAAGAAAAAATAGATTTGAAAAAAATGATTATTGTTTTATTTCTAAGGCTGTCTTTAAATGTATACACACATGCAAAGCATCACTGACATTCTCAGTCACATCTGCAACTCTTTCCTTTTCAAATGCATGTATGTCCAAGCTCATACTGTGCAAGTGTGGGCAAAAGTCACCAAATAAAAAGGTAGATTGAACATCCTGTACAACTGTGAAAAGAAACAAAGTGAAATTCCAGGAGAACATTAGCTTATGAGGTTGCACCAGTGGCTACTAATGGTTAAGTAATTAATTATTGATTGATAACAACCTCTTATTTTCATTTTAGAATTTTCCCTTTTTTGCACTTAGCAACAACTATGAATGCAAACATCTACCTAAAACTCTGGTGTCGGGGGTTCTCACTTATCTTTTTGAGGAATGAAACGACAGATTTACAGAAATGTTAATAACTTGGTTAGGGTCGAATATTCCATGTTCTTTGTCTTTAGCAGGCTAGATTTATTTCATCTAACTATATTTGCTATTTTTATTTTTCTGAGTAGTGTAATTGATTCATCAGGGGAAATAAAATATGAATAATAAAACACTTTGGAAGAGAAATATTTGACTTATGAAATCACAGCAGATGGAACTAGTAAAACGTGCAGATGTATTCACAACAACTAGTGGAGTGTAAACTATAAACATCACGAAACAAGATTGAACCCCTTTACAGTCCTTCAAACCGGCTCTCTTTATTCATCATGGATAGCAAAGATCTGCCACTTCTTTTATTGAATTCTTCAGAGTGCCTGCTTGCTACGGCACTGTGCAACAAGAGTGTAAAATACGGCATTTTGCTTCCAATATAATGGGGCACATTCAGAGAGCCTTGATTGTGTATGTATTTGTGTTTTTCTTTCCATGCGGATCCCAGAATTGTTTTTGCTTCTTCATCTGAGGACTAAAAGAATGGCATACAGAAAGGAAAATGCATGTTTAGGTTTCAGTTACTGTCAATAAATCTTTCTAATGGTTTAATACTGCCACAATAGAATACTTTATCAACAATTTTTTTTAAAGTATATGTGTATTAGAGTTATTTGTGTATGTATTGAATACTTTGGAATCCTTTTGTGCATATGCAGGTCTGTGTATTATTGGGAAGCACTGTAGGACTTATTGTCATGATAACACTGTGGAACACACCACCCCAAAGCTCATTGCCCAAAGTGAGAATCATTTATTCTGCTCAGGCAGCTGTGTGTTGGCTGGGGGCTGTGTGGTCCAGGATTGGATTGGCTGGGCTGGGCTCCAAGCTGCAGGTTGGGTACAGGGTGCCTCCCTCCCTCTTGCACACCTTAGACCTTGGTCTACCTCATGCATGTTCTTCTCAGGCTGATGGCAAGTATGAACTGAGCCTTTCCTCTTATCACTTCTGCTAATGTCTTTTTGGACAAAGATCAAATCAAATATCAATGGGGCAAGGAAGTATATTGCACCTTATGTGAGGGGGACTTTAAAGTCACATGGAAAAGGGTGTGGATATGTAGAGTTATTAAGGCTCTGCAACATTAATGCCATTTACCACAAGCTTGTTGTACATGACATGTAATTTATATTGTACATAATTATACAGCAATATATACACATATTCATTTAAAAGGTGTTTGGCATTTCTCCCAGCAACTAGATGCTTCACAGTTTTAGCAGCATTTAAATAAACAGTTGTCCACATGGTTCACGTGGCAATTTCGCATGTTCAGGCATGGATAGCCATCGCACTACATGATGGGGGCCACCCTGGCTTTCAGATGGCATCCACTTATTGCGATGTTCTGTGATATCATCCAGTTATGTCCCTTGGATACTTTTTTTCCTGACATCTGTCCAAATCAGTTACCAGAACTGAGATCTTAGATTCCATCACATTTTGTGAGTGTGCAAGAGGGAAAAATCATCCTCCGAGAATTTGAACATTCGTTTTACTCCAACAGCTGTTCAGCCAGTCTTCTCTGACAGCTCCATGTGGTCTATGTTTGCATAATGCAGACTGTAATGGCATTTATATCACAATTTCACAATAAAAGAAGAGCTGTGATGACTTGACATGTCTATAAATAATTAGCAATTACTTGAATATTATGGAAACAATTTAGACATTTTAGTGCTAATGCCTATATCTAATTCTTTCATTAGAGCTATAT
>NW_007761283.1:10592-12025 GCF_000696425.1 Galeopterus variegatus | reverse complement strand
GCGCCGCCGCACTTCCCAAGCGGCGCACTATCCAGTGCGCCACCGGGCCGGCCCAAGAACTCTTAAAAATGAATTAGAAAGTATCTTAACAAAAATTGGTGAAGGACATGAGCCGACAAGTCACACACCCAAAAGAAATACAAAAGTGGCTAAAAATAACATTCCAAGATGTTTATAAAAATGGAAATTAAAACAGGAAAGTGACATTTTTCATTTCTCAAACTGAAAAAATATGATATTGTGTAATACTGATGCTACCAGAAAAACAATGTCAAAATCTTCAAGTATAAGTGTAAATTGGTAAAACTTTTTTGAATAACAAATTGGATTCATAAACAGAAGTCTTTACAACGTTCATAAACTTTCAACCAATTATCCTACTTCTTGAAACCACAAGCAAATAATCAAAGGAAAAAAAATTTTAATGTGGAAGGCAGTTATATAAAGGTAGAAAATTGCTAATAAACTGGATGTCTAACAATATGAGAATAGCTAAATAAATTATGGACCTCTGTAGTGGGTTGAATTGTGTCCCCCCAAAACTCATTGTAGCTTGAATCGTGTCTCCCAAGTTTTATGTATTAGAAACTCAGTCCCCACTGTGACTGTTAAGAGTGGGAAATCCTATTATAGTAATCAAAAGGTGGAGCCTTGAAGAGGTGGTTGGATTGTAGGACCGTGCAGTAGTGAATGGGTTAAAAATGGTGGCCAGGGGCGTGGTTCTGAGGGCTTTAAAAGAAGAGGAGAGTCTGTCTCTCCCTCTCTCTGCTTCCACCATCTTGCAATGTGAGACCCCCGGGTCACTGTCACCATCACCAGATGGACTTTGGAATTCTCAGCCTCAGAAACGGTAAGCAATAAATTTCATTTTCTTTATAAATTACCCAGTTCCAAGTATTTTGTTATAAGCAACAAAAATGGTCTAATACAACCTCCATAAAATGTGATATAATGCAGTGATTAAAATCATAATTTTGAAGAGTAAGACAAATTTTCATGATATAACATTAAGTGAAAAAGCAGGATAAAAAAAACTGCACTAAAAGTAACTACAGATGTTTAAACTCCAGATATAACTTCAAAAAACAGACCACAAAAATGTTTCTTTTTTATTTTTTATAATTTTATTTTTTTTTTTTGCTAAAAAAGATATTTAATGTAAATGCATATATTAATAAAAAAATCTTAAATCAACAATCACCTTTGCACCTTAGGAAACTAGAAAATGCAGAGCAAAGTAAGCCCAGACCTAGCAAAGGAAGTAAATAACAAAAATTAGAGCATAGATAAAAGAAATAGAAAGTAGGGGGAAAAAAAAAAAAACACAGAAAATCAATGAAACCAAAAGTTGGTACTTTGAGGAGATCCACAAAATTGACAAACCTTTACCTAGATGGACTAAGAAAAAAGAAAGAAGACTCAGATAACTAAAA
>NW_007761283.1:7240-8954 GCF_000696425.1 Galeopterus variegatus | reverse complement strand
TTTTTTTAAGTATTTTGAATATATCATCTCATTTTCTTCTGGCATGTAGAGTTTCCATTGAGAAGTCTGCTGTTAGTCTGATGGGGACTCCCTTAGGGGTAACTTGATGCTTTTCTCTTGCCTCTTTTAAGAGCCTTTCTTTGTCTTCGAGCTTTGCCAGTTCAACTATAATGTGTCTTGGAGAGGAACTTTTTGGATTGAATCTGTTTGGGGATCTTTGAGCCTCCTATATCTGAATGTCTGTCCCTCTCCCTATATACCTGGGAAGTTTTCTGTGATTATTTCATTGAATTGGTTTTCCATGCCTTTTCCTTTCTCCTCCCCTTCTGGAATATCCATGATTCAAATGTTTGTGCACTTAAAGTCCACTAGCTCTCTTAGATTTTCTTCATTTTTTAAAATTCTTTTTACCTTTTTTTCATCCACCTGAATTATTTCGAGAAGACTGTCTTCAAGATCAGAAATTCTTTCTTTTGCTTGCTCTAACCTGCTGCTTAAGCTCTTGGTTGTGTTTTTTATTTCACTGAAAGAATCTTTCAGTTCCACAAGTTCTGCTACATTCTTTTTTAAGGTACTAATCTCTTTGTAAATTTCCTCCTTCATATCCTGAATTTTTTTTCTTGTTTCATTATGTTGTCTGAGTCTTCTCATACCTCAGTGAGTTTCCTTAAGATTGTTGCTTAGAATTCCTTTTCAGTCATTTCAAGAGTTTCCTGCTCTATAGGAACTGGTTTTTGAGNGCTTAGAATTCCTTTTCAGTCATTTCAAGAGTTTCCTGCTCTATAGGAACTGGTTTTTGAGGATTACTGTATTCTTCTGATGGCGTCATATTTTCCCGGATTTTCATATTTCTAGTGTCTCTACGTTGATGTCTGGTCATCTGGTAGAGCAGTTGCTTCTGGTGACACTCCTCTTATCAATGCAATTGAGTGTCTGGCAGACTGCCTACATGGCGGCTGTGGCTACTGCTGTGGCATTAGGCCACTTTTGTGGCAGCTGTGGCTGTGGTGAGCCACCCACACAAAAGTGAGGTTTTCGTCATACTCCTTGTCTGCTCGCAGGCAAGGGTGCTGCCCTTGGCTCCTGCCTAGGCCCCCGGGGCCTGCTCTGCTGCTTGCCTTCTATAATAAAGTGTTGACTATCTCCTGTACTGAACGTCGAAAGCAGAATGTCTGGATGGGTACCTGAAGTAGTTTCTACTGGACATGAATAGCTTTTGCACCACTGTAAAGATGAAGAATCATTAAGTCAAACCATCCTAAGTTGGGGACTGTGTGTATTGTTATTTGTTAACATACACGCACATTACGTTTCACAGAAAAATGCCGTTAAAAATAAAGTATAAAGCCGATTCATTTCTAACCTGAACACCATGCACACTTTTAATCCTCTGTGAATTTTTTTCCAGGAGTGATTTGGGATGAAAGGACGTGTAGTTCACATTCAGACCAGCATTGCTGCTGCCCAGAACTAATGAGGGAAGTGCCAGGAGCCTACGGTCCCTGCACAGAGCTCTCGCTGCAGAGTCTGCAACACGTGCAAAGGGATGGGGGACCCCTGGCTTGGGAAAGAGATGAGAGGGTATGGGGAAAATGGCTGTTTTATAGGCTTTAATCGGGCTGGCCCCGTGGCGCACTCGGGAGAGTGCAGCGCTTGGGAGTGCAGCTGCGCTCCCGCCGCGGGTTCGGATCCTATGTAAGGATGGCTGGTGCGC
>NW_007761283.1:5053-6423 GCF_000696425.1 Galeopterus variegatus | reverse complement strand
GAACCTGGGAGTGCAGGTGTCCCTTCAACATGATGATTTCCATTGCTTTGGATATATACCCAGTAGTGCTGGACATATGGCAGTTCTATCTGTAGTTGTTTGAGAAACTTCCATACTGTTTTCCATAATGGCTGTGCTAATTTACAGTCCCACCAACAGTGTAGAAGAGTTTCCCTTTCCCTGCATCCTCGCCAGCATTTGTTATTCTTGGTCTTTTTAATAAAGGCCAGTCTAACAGGGGTGAGATGATATCTCAATGTGGTTTTGACTTGTATTTCTCTGATGATTAGTGATGTTGAGCATTTTTTCATGTACCTGTTGACTATTTATATGTCTTCCTTTGAAAAATGTCTATTCATCTCCTTTGCCCATTTTTGAATTGGATTATTATTTTTTTTACTATGTAGTTGTTTGAGGTTTTTTTTTTTTTACAAATTCTGGATATTAATCCTTTGTTGCATGTATAGTTTGTTGATATTTTCTCCCATTCCATAGGATGTCTTTCTGCTCTGTCAATTTTTTCCTTTTCTGTGCAGAAGTTTTTAGTTTGATATAACACCATTTATTTTTTTCTTTCATTGCTTGTGCTTTTGGGGTCGTATTCATAAAGTCTTTGCCAAGTCCTCCTTCCTTGAGTGTTTCCCCTATGCTTTCTTCTAGTAATTTTATGGTTTCAGGTTTTATATTTGTCTTTAATCCATTTTGAGTTGATTTTGGTATATAGTAAGAGGTACAGGTCCAGTATAATTCTTCTGCATATAGATGTCCAATTTTCCCAGCACCATTTATTGAAGAGGCTGTCTTTTCCCCAAGGTATGTTCTTCTTGCTTTTGTCACAGATCACTTGGCTGTGCATATGTGGGCTGATTCCCAGGTTTTCTATTCTGTTCCATTGGTCTGAATGTCTGTTTTTATGCCAGTACCACGATGTTTTGGTTACAATAGCTTTGTAATATAATTAGAAGTCAGGTAGTGTTATGCGTCTGGATTTATAGTTTTGCTTTGGCTTTGGGGACCACAATAAAGTGTTGAACTTTCAAAGGGAGAGAACAAACCTAAGGATTCTAGAGATGGGGGAAGGGAGGGAGGGAAGTTGGAGAGTGAATGGTTGGGTAGGGGGCAAAAAGAATAATTAAGATTTATAATAATGAATAAGCTAATAAAAATAAAGAAAATTTTTTGAGATTTATTAGTCTTTTTGCATGTGGTAGTCATTTGTTCATTTCCATGGATCTTTGGTATATTGTTGTGTAAGGGACCACAATTTATTGATTCATTCTACTGTGGATGCATATTTTCCCCTCATTAAGGGCTTTGGGTAATAATGGTCCTAGGAATGTTTTTGCCTACGTCTTGGTCTACAGATGCGT
>NW_007761283.1:3666-3869 GCF_000696425.1 Galeopterus variegatus | reverse complement strand
GCATTTGTGTTCAGTAATATGTCAATACAGTTTTAATCTGAATTTCCTGGAAGTCTGATGAGTTTGCACAACTTATCCTATGCTCATGGGACATTTGGATCTGTCTTTTTTGAGGTACTGATCGTGTCTTAAATTTATTCTCCTGATGTATACCTTTTTCTTATTTCTTCATTGAAATATCTTATGTATTGTGGACACTTGCC
>NW_007761283.1:2415-2660 GCF_000696425.1 Galeopterus variegatus | reverse complement strand
CCGGAGTGACCATTATGTGCCAAAAAGTCTCAACAATGGCTTATAATGAAAAACAACAAAACCCCAATATGTTATGTAAGAATTAATGACATCTCCTTCAGGAGGAGAGTGCAGCAATGAAGGCTAATGGCTTGAGAGGCTGACGAATGTTCCCCTCCTAGTTTTATCTACGCTAACCCATTGGTTTTAACAATTGTATTTTCCAAAGCCATGTAAGTCAAGATAATTGTATCCAATGAAATGGG
>NW_007761283.1:0-761 GCF_000696425.1 Galeopterus variegatus | reverse complement strand
TTTTTTTTTTTTTTTACCTTCCTTGGCTTGAAGTCTATTATGTAATATGAGTATAGCTACTCCTGCTCTTTTTGGTTTCCCTTTGCATGAAATATGTTTTCCATTCCTTCACTTTCAGCTGGTGTGTATCTTTATTGGTTAAGTGAGTTTCATGTAGGCAGCATATTGTTGGTTTTTGTTAATAATCCATTCAGCCACTCTATGTCTTTTAATTGGGCCATTTAATTAACTTACATTTAGGGTTATTATTGATATATATAGACTCATTACTGCCATTTTGCTATTTTTTTCCTGGTTGTTTTTCCTGGTTTGTTTTGTTGTCCTTTTTCCTTTGTTCCAGTCTTACTGTTTTCTCTTGTGGCTGAGTGGTTTTCTTCAGCTCTACATTTTGATTACTTGCTATTTATTTTTAATATGTCTTCTATAAATTTTTGTGTTAAGATTGCATGAGGCTTATAAAACACAGTTATAAAAATTATTTTAGACTAATAACAACTCAACTATGATATATAAGAAAAAAGAAAAAAAAACCAAAGCCAGCCTATGTTTTGGCATCATCCCCCACACTTTTTTGACGTTTTGTTGTTCCAAGTTACTTCTTTTCTTACAGCCTGTCTCTGTTCTGGTTGTTGTATATGTTATTGTCTTGTTAGGTTTAGATTGGTTCCATACTTTGGGTATTATAAATAGAGCTGCAATGAACCTGGGAGTGCAGGTGTCCCTTCAACATGATGATTTCCATTGCTTTGGATATATACCCA
>NW_007761282.1:1837-6423 GCF_000696425.1 Galeopterus variegatus | reverse complement strand
TTATATTGGGGTTATTTTGGTAACAGTCTCTTTTCCTGTTAGACGAACCACCAGCTCTTTGAAAAGGCTGTTTGTGTCATCTGAGTAGAATTAAACACTAAATGGTTTAATGAAAGTACAGTGTTACAGTGCATTTAACCTGTTTACAGGTTGGGGTTTGGTTTTGGTTTTTAGGTTTTTCTAAACTGAGCTGAGAAAAGTGCCATATGTATTAAATGCTTTGTAACATCTGTTGGGTTTATGATTTACAGTTTTCTCTTTTTTTTTTATATGATCGAGCCCTACTGGAATCTACTTTAAGAACATCCTTAGGATATTTATGACCTTAACAGTCTTTTGGGTTCAATAGAACAAAAACTCTGCCTTCAAATTTAAATCTTAGTAAGTCTTCCAGGCAGTTTCTTAGTTTGAGACAGGTTTTTCCTGTTCCCTTAGTGTTTGGACGATGCCTTATTCTGCCATTCCAGCTAGACCAGGCTAGATTAAGGAAGCAAAGAAGGAGAAAAGGGACAGGGTGATATGAGAGTACTTCAGAAAGTTCATGGAAAAACTGTTTTTTAATTCTATTTTTTCATGAACTTTTTGAAGTACTCGTGTATAGAAGATCAGTACTAGTTATGTAAATTAACTTTGACTTTGAATGGATACTGTGCATTTGGTCAGATAATAAATAGGATATTTTGATTTAAATTAAACCTGACAGACTTCTAACTTTCATTTTTCTCTTTTCGTACTTTCAAAACTAAAAACAGTAGAAGCATCTCAATTGCTCAAATTTCCCACAGCACCTTTTCCCATTGAGCTGTCACACCATGTTTAAGCTAAAACATTTGAGCATTTTTACATTTTAACCCTTACACTTTAAGCCTAATGGGAGAAAGATTTTGCTAAGTATTCTTCCCTTGAATTAAGATTTAAAGATTTATTTTTGTTCTATTTTCTCTTCCTTTTTGTCTCAGTAAGTCATGCAGCATTTTTTGAGGGAGATTTACCTTCTCTGAATATTAAAAAGACCCACTGGCTGGCAGTTGATTCAGCAAATATTTGAGAGCCCACTCTGTGATAGCTCCTGTTGTAGGTGTGGAATGATAGCAGTAATCAAGATAAAGTCCCTGCCCTTATGCGGTTTACAATTTAGAAAGGAAGACGACATAAGGAAATAATTATGTCACAGGGCGTAGTGATAAGTATGGTAAAGAAAAATAAAGCAGTATAAGAGGATAGAGAATGATGGGCTGCTGTTTTAAAGAAACAGCTGAACCCAGTCAGGGAGAGCAACTCTTGAAGAGGAAGCAGATCTTCTTGTGAAATCCAGCACACCTAGGTGTGTCTAGAGGATGTGGAGAGGGAGATAACTATTACACTAGGGAATCTAGATAAAAGATAACTTGATCACAACATATTGGTTTGGGGTAATGCCTTAGGAATTTTATTTTATTTTGTTTTATTTTTTTGGTGGCTGGCTGAGACAGGGATTGAACCCTGAACCTTAGTGTTAGCAGCACCACATTCTAAACACCCGAACTAACTGGCCAGCTGCCCCGCCCCCCTTAGCAGGAATTTTTATGGTTAATTTAGAAGAATGATCTGACAAAAGAAGGCTCCTCTCTGTAGGGTTTTGGAAAGAAGGACACCAAGAGAAAGGAAAGGAGCATATCCACTCAACAAATACTTAGAGTTCTTGGTGTTGTGTTAGATGCGTGGTCCCTGCTCTTAAGATGCGCACAGTCTGTGAAATGGAAACAGAAAGGGCAAGTAGAAGGTCAAAGACAAATTGAGCTTGCTTTGCAATTTTGCCTAGGGCTGGTTCTTCCAAAATTATCCTTATATGCTAATCATGTCTCTATGCTTCAGTTTCCTTACTTACAGTGATGATCTCATAGGGTTATTGTGAAGATACAATTAATAAACGCCCAGAGCAGTGCCTGATTCATAGTAAACATTCCACGAATTTTTGAGTATAGTGATGCTAATAGTGTGGTGTTTTGGGAGGTATCTTTGAAACTGGTGAGAATGCACTGTAGTACTGTGTATAATGACTGTCCAAACTGGTGAGAATGCACTGTAGTAGTGTGTATAATGACTGTCCTTATCAGTAGATCTGTGATGGAGTGGTGTATTTTCCTCATTTTCAAGATTTCTGCCTATTTGTAATTGATGTCATCCAAGAGTAGGCACATGAGAGTGGGATTTTGGTCTGGTTTTTAATACTTGGGCTTGTTTTGAACAATCAGTTTTGAAGACAACTTCCCTTTAATTTTAACATACTTTTGGGTATCCACTCTCAGTACAGACCCTAACAGGTTTCCAGACTATCAGGACATATTACACATTAAAGAAAAGAAATGGTCACTGTCCTCAGGGAGCTTTTTTGGGGTTGTGAATTATTCCTGACATGAACATTTTGTTTTTGCTGTATCTGTGCCATCTAGAACAGTGAACATAGGAAATGCTCAATACTTTGAATGAATTCAAGAGAATAAAATTGGGAAAGTAAGAATGAATTTTCCAGCTACAAGTTCTTTGTAGAAAAACTTGAAATTGTTCTTAAAAAACAGGAAAGAAAAATGGTCCGTACTTTCTGGCTGTTTTCAGAAGCACATATGGTACATATAATATATGTTTGGGGGACATTAATATATATTTTTAATGTTATTGGTGTATAATACACATTCTTTTCATGCATGTACTATGCAGATTATTTTCATAAACTGAACACACCCAACTAATTAGCACCCACATTTAAAAAAGAAAAACTACCAGCACCCCTGAAGTTCCCTTCATGCTCCTTTCTGTCTCTGTCAAGGGTGGTAGCCACTATTCTATTGTCTGACAGAGGTTTAACTGCTTTTGTACTTTGTATAAATGGAACCGTACAGTAGGTACATAGTTCTTGCTTCTCTTAATAAGATATAGAATAATATTTAATGAGGTGTTTACAACATAATTTTAATGGCTGCATAGTATTCTATCATATACATGTACCATAATTTAACAGGTCCCTTATTTGTGCATTTATGCACAATATTTTTCACTATTAATAAGTGACACTGATGAATAGAAATCTTTGAGTGCATCACTGAATATTTCTTTAGAATAAGTTCTTAGACGTGGAATTGCTGGACAGAGGTTGTACAATTCTAAGGTCTTTGGTGCATATTGCCAAATTGACCTGCAGAGGACTGGACCAAATTACATTCCTACCAGCAAGAAGGAGAGTAGCCATTTCCTTGAAGTCACTATCCACATTTCCTTGAAGTACCCATCATTTGTTTATTAATATTTAAGAAGACATTAGTCAATTTGAATGTAGGAGAAAACTGGTATCTTACTGCTCTAATTTAAATTCAATTCCTCGTGGAGTTGAACATTTTTCATAGGTTGCTGACCATTTGTCTTTTGTGAGTTACTTTTATGTCCTTTTGTCTCGTGTTTACTTATATTTTCTTCTTTTTTTTTCTTCCTGTTTTCAGACACCACAGTCAACCTAGATACCCTATGCTTGCAATATATAACAGAGGGTGATGAGAGTATAGAGCCAAATTGATAAGGAAAACTAGGAACTTAGGGAACATTCTTAGATTGGTATTTATTAAGCATCCACTTTGGGTTTTGTGCTGTGTAATATAGTACTAAGGCATCTATTGGCCTGGTTTACATTGATGGTATGTGATAGAAGAAATCTATTTTTCTGAAGTCTGACTTCGATATATCTAGAAGTAGGCATTCTCTAAAAGGTCAAGATGTGCCATGTACTTCTCTGCAAGAAAAAGAGAAATGCATGTAAAATAAAGTGGTTGAACAGAAGCAGCTTAGGTATGGATTAGAAGCAGGGAGGATTGACAGTGGCTGAGAGGTGGAATAAGATCAAAAAGTAGTTTACTTCCATCATCCATGGGATTTCACATGCCACATGGTTATCTTTGTGTTTATTTAATGACTTATTTTTAGAAAATTCCCATTTGGCGGTAATATGGAAAAGTCAGGGAGAAACCAGTTGGGATACTCTTGTACTGGTCCAGGTGAAAGATGACAGTCCGAATGAACTAGAAGCAGCAGCTAGAGTTAATGACGAGAAAGGGATAGATTTGAGACATTTTTCATGAAGATTTTGAGTCATCAAGAAAAGGTTAAATTATGTGCCATGTAATCTGTTTCTAAAAGATTTACTTTGTCCATCAAAATAAGGTAAATGTTTGGCAGTAAAAGGGATTTTTCAGTTATTTTGAAAATTTGCTTTTGTGCAGCAACCTTGTTTTCTGGTGTTGTTAAACGAGGCATTTAGGTTAAATGAGGTGTTTGCCCTTCTGCAGCTTTTAATCTTTTGAGAAGACATTTTGAAAGAGATGAAATAGAATATCTAAAAGCTTTTTTGTATCAGTTTTCTCTGAGTAAGAAACTGAGGCACAAGGGACTTATTTTTACCAAGGTAATGTAGCGTATTGGCTATGGAATCAGTGTCAGAACTGGCTAGTTACTACATTTGCCTCCTCCTTTCACTAGAATACTATTATTATTTCTCTTTGAAAAAGTGGGGGTGGGGGCATATCATTGTCAATTTTTTTTTTTTTTTTTTTTTTTTTTTT
>NW_007761282.1:0-1120 GCF_000696425.1 Galeopterus variegatus | reverse complement strand
GAGCGCCGCCGCGCTTCCCAAGCGGCGCACTATCCATTGCGCCACCGGGCCGGCCCTCATTGTCAATTTTACATCTCCAAATTCAGGCTCATTTAGAGCTAGTTTCAGCAATAGGTACAACTTTCATTGTATAGTTATTTCTCTGAGAAAAAATGTTCCTGGGTCATGAATTCAATATGCTAACCAGCATATTCAGTAATCCGTTTATCACCAATTCACCACTTGAACTAGTGTTATGGGAAAAAAGATCAGAATTTAGACTCAGATATGCTGTGTTAAACTGTACAGCTGCAGAATAGAACAGTGGTGAAGAATGGAATTAAATTGCCTGGGATTAAATCTTAGCCCAGCCAATTACTAGCTGTTTGATTTAGGGCAAGGTACTGAATTCTCTGTGCCTGTTTCCTCATTTGTTCAATAAGTACCTACCTTACAGGGTTGTGATCATTAAATGATACTCTATATGTAGCACTTATTGCATATTAGGTGTTCTGTAAATATGGCCTGTTAACAAGCAAGCTTAATCCATGAAAATTTGGATTTACATTAAATAAATTCTGTCTCTGTAGTAGAATTCATTTTGGTGCAAGATTCATGGCAGGGCAAAATAACAAGTATCTCTATTCTATTTAGAATGGAAATTCCTTTTTAGAAATCTATCTGTTGTGAAAAATAAGGTATCTACACAAAAATTCTTATATTTCTGTAATTGTTGTAATATCCTTAAAATTAGCCTAGTAGAAGAATCAGTCCCCTGATTTTATTATTTTAATTGTGGCTTTGAAAAAATATCAATATGTTTTTGTTGTCTTTTTAGGCTGAATACCTAGATCCTATTGCATATAAAAACATTGCATTTAATGTAGTAAAGATCTCTGGCCTTCAATAATTTATTTTTGGAAACATTTTGGATCAGTTCCCACCAGTGGATAAAGAGATGAAATGAATCCCTCATCAGAGCTATATATAAGCTTGTAGCTCTCAGGCCTGAAAACTAATGATGAAAAACTTCTAAGGACAAATTTTAGAAATTGAAATGTAATCTTGCCCATTAGACCTTATGACAGTAAAAAATGAGCCATTCACATGACTTGTTACTTGATTTTTCTTTTTTTTTTTT
>NW_007761281.1:5948-6423 GCF_000696425.1 Galeopterus variegatus | reverse complement strand
CACTGTATTTGTGAATAGCACTTAATGGCTACCCCAAATTTCCATTTCTTTAAAAAAAAAATTCAATTATTATTATTTTTTTAATTTCTGGAAGTTCTTTAGTTTTTCTTTTTTTCCTCCTATTTTCTTTTTTTTTTGTAACAGTTGATTGTACATGTCTGTGGGGTACAGAGTTTAATATCAATACTCGTGTGCAATATGTGACGCTCAAATCAGGATAATTACTATATTCAACAATATACACTGTCATTGTTCATTTGTGTCTTTTTTATTTCCTTATTCTTTTTCATTTATTCTTTTTTCTTTTTCTTATTTTCTCTTTCTGTTTTTTTTTAATCATAGTGTTCTGTGGCTTTGTTATAGATTCAATTCCTTTGTATCCCTAATTATTTTACATACTCAATTTCTACCCACGTTCATTTATCTTTTATTATTTTTAGTGCTTACATTGCATGTTTCTTTTACTATGCCAGCT
>NW_007761281.1:0-398 GCF_000696425.1 Galeopterus variegatus | reverse complement strand
GGGAAGATAACCTTCCTCATGTTTATACTGTATATATATCTCCTGTCGCTGAATACATCTTGGGTATGGATGTACTTTATGCTTTGCACCTGCAAACAACAGTTGGAGAGTTTTGGCTACGAACATGGACAGTAAAGCCTGTGTTACGAGGATATGCTAGACACGACCCACAGGTGTTACCCAAGCTAAGACATGTAGTTAATGTAAAGCAGTATTGCCTACCAGGAGGACATGCAGAGATAAGTGCTACTATATTGGAATTAGAGAAAGTTGGTATTATTCGTCTGGCTCAGAGCCCATTTAATGCTCCGGTGTGGCCAGTGAAAAAGCCTGATGGTACCTGGAGAATGACTGTAGGTTATTGAGAACTGAACAAAGTAGTGCCTCCTTTGCATGCA
>NW_007761280.1:5251-6424 GCF_000696425.1 Galeopterus variegatus | reverse complement strand
GATTAGATGATGGAATCCCAGAACCACAGACTGTCCTTGCTGAATGGGGTCCTGAAGGACACTGTACAGTTTAGAAAACTGAAGTCCAGGAAGGTGGAGCAGTTTGTCCAAGGCAACCCAGTGGGTTGTCCTGAACCCAGGGGGTCATTAACAGAGTTTTGGCCAGAGGGTGGTGGCCAGAGCTGTGTCTAGGGGTACAAGGATTAAGTGGTTGAGTGAGCTTGCCATTCCAAACATGCCTGATGCTGGGATTCACATCACCTTACACCAAAATCCTGCCTGTTCAGGGAATCACATGCTTTTTCCTGTCATATCCTGTGGTCCTAGTTGGCAGATCCATCTGACTGGCTTGGTTCTAACCAAGCTTCAGCTGCTCATTGGTTTGATGTTCTGAGAGAGAGTCCCTTTTTACTAACACCCAGATGCCACTTGGATTTCTTTGGCCTCCTTTGACACAAAGGGAGCCGGAGTATCTTTTTCTGACTTGTTTGTTCTAGGAGCAAAGCAAAGGGTCCCATGGAGGTAGATGACCTATCTTATAAAGACTGGCCTAATTTTTGTGCTCAAATAAAAAGTCATAAGCAACTCAGACTAATATGAGCTCATTTAGATCCAGCCTGTGTAAAACTATGTGTTCAAATGCTGGCATCTATAATTTAGTGGGGACATTCTCTAGAGCCTTTAGCAAAAGTGGGCTCTATCTCCACTGTGCCCAAGGAAATAGTGGGCACTGGCAGAATACAGCTTAGGTTGGATTCATGCATTCATTCATTCAACAAGTATCACCAAGCCTCTTCCAGGGGCTGGCACTGCAGGAGGGGATACATCAGTGATAGAACAGACAATGCCTTGCCCTTGTGGAGACACGTTCTAGTGCAGAAAGACAGGTAGGAAATAAGAACATAGTAAATAACTAAATCATGTAGTGTGGTAAAGGTAATATTTGGTACAAAGAGGAAAATACAGCAGGGTAAGGGGGAGCAGGAACGAGGGGCAAGAGGGCCAGGTGCAGAATTAAAGGGGTGGTGGGGACTGCATTGGGAAGGTGAGACTTGAGCAAAGATTTGGAGGAGGTGAAGGAGGTGGCCCTGTGGATGCCTGGGGAGAAGCACGCCAGGGAGAAGGAGTGGCAGGTGCTAAGGTCCTGGTGCAGGGGAGTTCTGGTGTGTTCCA
>NW_007761280.1:0-415 GCF_000696425.1 Galeopterus variegatus | reverse complement strand
GATTAGATGATGGAATCCCAGAACCACAGACTGTCCTTGCTGAATGGGGTCCTGAAGGACAATGTACAGTTTAGAAAACTGAAGTCCAGGAAGGTGGAGCAGTTTGTCCAAGGCAACCTAGTGGGTTGTCCTGAACCCAGGGGGTCATTAACAGAGTGTTGGCCAGAGGGTGGTGGCCAGAGCTGTGTCTAGGGGTACAAGGATTAAGTGGTTGAGTGAGCTTGCCATTCCAAACATGCCTGATGCTGGGATTCACATCACCTTACACCAAAATCGTGCCTGTTCAGGGAATCACATGCTTTTTCCTGTCATATCCTGTGGTCCTAGTTGGCAGATCCATCTGACTGGCTTGGCTCTAACCAAGCTTCAGCTGCTCATTGGTTTGATGTTCTGAGAGAGAGTCCCTTTTTACTAA
>NW_007761279.1:6161-6424 GCF_000696425.1 Galeopterus variegatus | reverse complement strand
GCTGCTTTCTCTGAGGTCCTAGAATTTAATTCACAAGCGATTTGAAGCCCAAAAGCGAGGAGAAAAATATTAACCTAACTCCATTTCTTTTTCTGATTTCTATAGCATTCATTCATTTTTTACAAACAAAAATTTTAAAGAATAAAATTAAAATGGCATATAGTACCACTTTCCAAACGTTTGCTATTAACTATTTATAAATTAAAGCAATATAATTCATGGATATCATATTAGAAAAATCAAATATTACAGAAAGAGATTTT
>NW_007761279.1:0-420 GCF_000696425.1 Galeopterus variegatus | reverse complement strand
AGTTACCATTTCCCCCATATTTCTTAAATGCCTGATATCTTGCATTCCCTTCCATAAATGCTCTATAACAGCTCATTGCCAGTGAACTACTACACTGCTACTTTCTGCTACAGGCTATCAGTGTGCAATCTACCACCAGAGATGACAGCTGGGTGGCCAGTAATCCAGCTCCAAGGCCCTATCTCATCACTGGCTTTCTTAGAACATTCCTGGTACAGGAAGTAGACTTTGAGATGGAGATTACATGCAGGAGGTTAATTAGGTGCTTTTGGTATCAACACCTGTGAAAAGGAAGCAAGGGAGGTGGAACTGGGCAGAGAATGGTCTAGCTGCAATGCAGTCTCAATGACATACCTCAGCCAATCCTGCAGGGAGTTCTAAAGATGGAAAGACCCTTCAGAGCTCTGCTGTATTGAGGTG
>NW_007761278.1:5923-6424 GCF_000696425.1 Galeopterus variegatus | reverse complement strand
ATGGGATGATGATTAGCTTGGGCAGCTGCCTGAGGGTGTCACTTATTTATTCTTGTCTTTTACCATGATTGATTTTATACAACTATTGGGAAGTACATAAAATGCATACATGAATTCAAATGTAAAAGTTAAAGAAAATCACAAGTGAGAAAGTTAAATATTTCAAGAAATTTCTAATAGTAAGAGAAATTAGAATGTGAATCTAAAAGGAAAGTGGTTCTCTGCTTATTATCCAGTTATTTTGTGAGACTTACCAACTTAAGCCAATTGCAAAATTAGAAACAATCCTCCAAAGAAAGAATATTTGTCCTCACTAATCTTACTAACATTTTTTTTCACAGAATTATTGTATTTGCTGTTTCATATAGGTACAATCAGTTATCTCATTATGTGGTAGTTATGCTTTGCAAAGTCATCAAGAACTCTAAATTAATGAATACTGAATCATTGCTTTTAAGAAGATTTGGTTCTTGCAAAGCCTCTGGTTACAACATTTTTATC
>NW_007761278.1:0-719 GCF_000696425.1 Galeopterus variegatus | reverse complement strand
CCTGAACACCTGATTGCACTTATAGAAGTAACTCCCAACCATTCATTAAGCTGCTCATTGCAGTAGGATGACCAGAGGGTCTGGCAGCTCAGTGTACACTTTTCCCTGCTTCCTGCACACTTTTCCTTGCTTCTTTGGAGAAAAAAAAAATGCATACATGACTATGAAATATGGTTCTTCCCATTCTCTTGCTACTTTTCCTACAAGAAAATCTTTTGCAGGATTTCAGTGAATAAAATATAACCATAATGAAATCCAATTACAGCAAGCACATGTAAATGGATCAACTTTATACTTTGCAAACAAATGATATGTTGTTCACTTGGAATAAAACATTGAGAAATATGAATGGTAGAAAACACTCCACAAATTATAGTCCTGTATTAAATTTATATTTGATGATTGAATAATGCCACCAGCCTCAAAGCCACTGGATTGGCAGATAACAACAATCTCCTGATATTTATATTTTGTATATTTTCTGGACTTTCACATAGTATATCTACATGAAGAAAAAAATTTTGATAAAAATAAAGTACTAAAAATAATTTCTGAATATTTAGAATAGTTTACGAATATATTCTGAATCAACGCCTTCTGATAGAATCTAATGGCTTTAATAATTAAAGAGAAACCATACTAAAGTCCAAAAAAGGGATTATTTCAATAACCAGTACAACTTAAACAATGTCACTTCACTTGGAAAACAATTGATACAA
>NW_007761277.1:5788-6424 GCF_000696425.1 Galeopterus variegatus | reverse complement strand
GGTGGTGGGTTCTTGCTAAGCCTGAACAGCACCCTCTGCAAGGCTGGACTTGGGTTATGTGGTATAGAACAGGTGGGACCCAAATCCTGGCTGGGCCCTTTCCGAGCTGTGTGGCCCTGGGCAGGTTACTTAGTCACTCCGCAATCTCATTTTGCCCTTTTGCAAAATAGGAATCGGAGTTCTTACTCATAGTCCTGATGCGAAAACTCAGGCAATTAATTAAAGCAAAATGACAAGTTCAGAGCGATGTGGTTGGCTCTCCTCTCCTTCCGAGCCATCCTCCTTACCTCCATGCCCCATACACGTCCCATATCGAGTGTCCCCTCCCCAACCATTGGGAGCCCCAGACGTAGCGGCGTGGGGCTGACTGTGCCCTTCACCGGCAGAGCGTCCCACTGAGGCTTTAGGGGGCGCCAACAGCCCTTTCGCTTCCCAATCCACTCTCATTTCGGGGTCCTGGGGGTCGCCAAATGCGCTCGGCGAGCTAGATGCCTCCGAAACGAGCCAGGTAACTAGTTCAACGTACAACACGAACATTTCAGGCAGGTCCGCCCCACGGCAGACCCGGGGTCAAAGCCAGTCACCGGCGCGGGCCGGCCTGCTCAGCCCGGCTCCCGGAGGCGGAGGAGGAGGGGG
>NW_007761277.1:4482-5563 GCF_000696425.1 Galeopterus variegatus | reverse complement strand
TAAGGCCCACCTCAAAAATCCTCTTCTCTCTGACGCCATTCCTGACTCCTCTACAGAGATGGTGACTGGTTCTTTTGAGCTCCCAGTTCTCTGCTCAGATATCTCTTATCTTCTTTAACACACTCTGGTCATCTGTTCACACATCCATCGTAAGTCATGGACTATGACCTTGATGGTATGGACCACGTTGTCTTCATCTTTGTGTCTCTGGCATCTAGTGAGGAGCTCTCCTTGCACATGTATTCCAAGTCCATGTTAACACCTCAAGATTCTGCCACCTTCTCTAGTCTGAGACCAAAATGCTCCTTATAGCACCAAACAGGATTCCACATAGAGTCAAACAGTGGAGTACATTTCACAGAGAGCACAGCCCAATACCTAATCAGGGTGAAATGTATCTCCCTAGAACCAGACACGCAAAGCAGGAGCCAGTTTTATTAGAAATCTGCCTGCTGGTCAGTTAAGAGATGGTAGCTAACAAGGTGTGACATTAGAGACCTGAAGACCTGGCACAAAGCCTGACATCCCCCNAGTCAAGGGTTAAGATCCCCTTACCGGTCATCTTTTAAAAAAATAAATAAATAAAATAAAGGTAGTCATTCAAAATCCCAGACTCTGGAGGAGCCATTCACACAGTTCATCGGCCAGGGTTTTGAAAGGAAAACAAAACAACCACCCACAATCACGGAGCTCAGCTTTTTTTAACTGTGGTTTCTTTGCTTACTGGAGACAGTGCCTCTCCCTGGTCCCCCGGCCCTGGTCCCACTGCCCCTGGAGGAAGCAAGACCAGCAGAGGCAGGGGGCAGAGCCACCATTCAAAGAGCTCAACATACCTGAGCTTTAAATGCCCATTCCATTGTCTCCCAACAGTACAGGGAAAAGTCAAAGTCAGTCACCTCCCCAGGGCCATCTCCAGCCTGCCAGGCCCTTTCTTGACTCTCTACCTTGTAATGCTGTTTCCTGTCTGTAATACCCTTTGATCACCAGTCCCCCCAAACCCAACAAGCTCCTCCTATGTGATAAGGCCCACCTCAAAAATCCTCTTCTCTCTGACGCCATTCCTGACTCCTCTACAGAGATG
>NW_007761277.1:0-3329 GCF_000696425.1 Galeopterus variegatus | reverse complement strand
CCAAACAGGATTCCACATAGAGTCAAACAGTGGAGTACATTTCACAGAGAGCACAGCCCAACACCTAATCGGGGAGAAATGTATCTCCCTAGAACCAGACACGCAAAGCAGGAGCCAGTTTTATTAGAAATCTGCCTGCTGGTCAGTTAAGAGATGGTAGCTAACAAGGTGTGACATTAGAGACCTGAAGACCTGGCACAAAGCCTGACATCCCCCACACTGCCACCCCTGGGCTAATTTATTTTCTCGGCCAGGCTATACAAGCCTCAGTGAAAATACAAGTAATGCCCAAAGATCTTGAGTCTGACTTTAACTCTGGCCATTAACATCCTGGGGCAATTTGTTTCTTGGATGAGCCAGCCGGTGACCTCAGAGAGGGGATAATGCCAGGAGAAAGCAAGAATCTGGTGTCTGAAGGGAAGGGATACACAGGATCTGAGGCATCTTGGTTGTCAAGAGACAGGAAAGTTCTCACCTTGCTCCACAGTCAAAAGCAGCCCTTACTAGAACATTTCCACAGCCCCTAAGAAAACCATGAGGTCTTGCACACATTAGGTGACCTCATCCCACTGAAGGTTTGGGGACAATGTGCCAAAACAAGCAAACTCAGGGGGATTGCAGCTGTGCAAGGCAGCTGTGGAGGAAGCCAGAGTACACATATGTGCAGGTATTTGTGCAAGCAGTCTGGCTGACAGAGCAAGTAGCCCAGGGACTAGCAATGAGAGGGCTCAGCTTTCAAAGTCAGGGCTGCATTAGGGGAAATAAAAGATTCCAAGTTGGTTTGGTGATCAGCTGTAGCCTAGTGTCCGATGTCATACACAGCTCACACAGGGGGTCAGTGACTGGTTCTAAAACAAGTTCTCCAACACCCCAGATGGGTCATTAAATCCCCCTAACAAGTTTTACCTTTAATAGATAAATGTTCCTCATAATAACTTGAAGAGAAGGTATACTCTGCATCTGATCAGGTATAAGATCAGCTAGTGGCATTGATTCATCCATCTCCATTCACTGATTGGTTTCATCAATATTTATGGGCTACGAGCACACTGCAAAGGGTATGTGCTTGGTAAGGTCAAAGCTGGGTCATGAAGTTCCTCACCCCAAATCTACATCTCTCTTTTCCAGGCAGGTGTGTTGACTCCATCCTCCCCATCCCCAAACAGTTAATGCTGTTCTAGCCCCGATTACACACACTTAGGCTACATTTAGCATTGAGGTCAATGGTGCTGGCCCAGCACTGTGAAAGACGACTGACCCCAATGTCCTGCCTCTATGTGGCTGGGGGCAGGGCAAGGAGATAAGGAAAGGAACAGAAATTGTAAAAATAATGACACTGTCTTAGATCACAAATGTGGTGCAGGTGGAAAATCCAGTGTACTTCACTTCTCATTAATGCACACAACAAACCTCAGCTCATGTTCACTGAACACTTGCTATGTGCTGAGCACTGGGCTAAGCCCTTTACTTGTATAGTGTGAAGAGTGTGTGTTCTGCAATCCAGATGTCTGTGTGAATCCTGTGAACCACTCATTAGTTGTGTGACTTTGGGTAAACTGCTTAGCCTCTCTGTGCCTCCATTACTTTGGAAAATAGGGCAATATCAGTACTATATTTAAAGAGACATTCTAAGGATTAAGTGAGTAAAACTCACAAGATGCTAAACTTGAACCATGTCCTGGCATGGAGTGTTAAGAATTAAGATGAACAATTATTATCCCATTAGTTAGTCACACTAGTCTGCAGAGAAGGCAGACTATTTCTTCTAATTTTACCAGTAAGGCTTTGAGAGACTGAGTCAACTTGCCCAAGGTCAAGTAATTAACTTTTAACAGAGTTAATAAGTGTCAGAGCTAGGATTTGAATGCAGCAGCCTGACTCCAAAGCCTGAAAGCTTTAGCCACCACCTTGAACATGGCATTGTGCTAGGTTCCAGGTATGTAGAGACCAGTGAAGAGATAAACAAGGGATCCCTATACAAGAAAGATGAACTGAAAGAAAAAAAAGGGGCTGGGGCAACAGGGAACAACAGAACTGTCTATAGGAACTGAAGAATGCTTCACCCAGAAGGGCACTTGAGATCTAGTCTCAGAATGAAGAGGAATTTGCCAGCCAAGGAGGAGGAAGAACATTCCAAAAACTCAGGACCTAGAATACCAAAAGAACAGTGAGTTGGGAGATAGGGCAGGAGCATAGAGAAAGTGGCATGAGATGAGGCTAGGAAGGTAAAGTTGAGGCTAATTGTGAAGAGTCATGTGAGCAAGGCCTGAAGTTAGATTTTATTCTGTGAAGACAGTGATTCTCAAACTTTAACATGCAGAGGAATTACCTTCAGTGCTTGCAAAACACCTGCAGATTCCCATCCCTCTGTCAGCAATGGGGGACCAACAAGGGTAAGAAGGCAGTACAGTAGCATGACCTGCTGTGAATTTAGCAAGACAATTCTAGCACTGGAATGAGGGGAGAGACGGGGACAGAAGCTAGTATAATCTTCTGGAACAGAAAAGGATGATAGCTGGAAATAATGGCACTCTTCGTGGACAGATGCATTAAACCAGGGTTTCTCGACCTCAGCACTATTAACATTTTGGGCCAGATAAGTCTTCATTGTAGGGGGCTGCCCAGCGCAACATAGGATATTCAGCAGAGTCCCTGGGTCTACCCACCAGATGAATAGCATCTTTCCCCACGTACATAGTGACAGCCAAAAATGTCTCCAGACATTGCCAGATGTCACTTGGGGGGCAAAATCAAAATCCCAGTTGAGAAACATTGCTTTCAATCCTGCCATCCCTACTTTGCGGATGAGGAAATCCAGCTGCAGAAAGGTAGCGAAAGGCCAGAACGCAAACACTGGCTGTCTGGCTTCAGGGTCTCAACTCTGGCCACCGTCGTGCTTAACTGCCTTTCAGGGAAGTGAACTCAAGCCAGCTGTTTGCGGAGGAATTATAGATTTGGTGACAGGGAGGGGGGCTGGGGGAGGTTTGGTTCAAAAGGTGAAACCTCACTGCTTGCCACTGAATTTCGAGAAGAGTAGGTATTAAATAAATAGTTTGAATTTGAATAGAATCAAGATGTACTTGCTCAAAAAGGAAAAAGTCTGGTCCCCTGTTGTATAAACAAGCAGGGGGTGGTGGGTTCTTGCTAAGCCTGAACAGCACCCTCTGCAAGGCTGGACTTGGGTTATGTGGTATAGAACAGGTGGGACCCAAATCCTGGCTGGGCTCTTTCCGAGCTGTGTGGCCCTGGGCAGGTTACTTAGTCACTCCGCAATCTCATTTTGCCCTTTTGCAAAATAGGAATCGGAGTTCTTACTCATAGTCCTGATG
>NW_007761276.1:5903-6424 GCF_000696425.1 Galeopterus variegatus | reverse complement strand
GACCACCCTTACAAGAATTTCTCAAGGGAGTACTGGGTTTGGATCCTGAAAAATAACCACCACTCACATAAAAACCCAAGAAAAATCTAAACCCACTAGTATAATAAAAATGGCATACATGAAGAGAATACAAACAAACCAAAAGGCTTTCTACATCCTAAGGAACCAACAAACACAGAAAACAAACAGTAAATCAGAAAGCAAGGAACAAAAGACACCTAAGACAACCAAACAACAATCAATAAAATGCTAGAAATAAATCAACACTTGTCAATAACAACTCTTAATGTAAAAGGATTAATTTTCCCAATCAAAAGACACAGACTGGCTGACTGGATTAAAAAGGAGGACCCAACTATATGTTGCCTTCAAGAGACCCATCTCACCTATAAAGACATACATAGACTAACTGTGAAAAGATGGAAAAAGATTTACCATGCAAACAAAAATGAAAAATGAGCTGGAATAGCCATTCTTATATCTGATAAAATAGACTTTAAACTAAAAACCATAAAAAGAGA
>NW_007761276.1:0-354 GCF_000696425.1 Galeopterus variegatus | reverse complement strand
ACAATACAATTTACCTTTTGTATATTGACCTTATACAAGGGTACTTCAAAAAATTCATAAAAGGATTTTGATTATCTTTTAATTCTACTCTTCCATGAACTTTTTCAAGTACTCTGTATTAAGCAAATTTGATAAATTTGTTTAGTAATTATGTTTTTGGATACACTTTTGAATTTTCTATGTACACAAGTATGCCACCTATAAATAATGAAGGTTATAATTCTTTTTCAGTCTTTACAACTTTTATTTTATTTTATTTTATTTTTTTAATTTGCTTGCCAGGAAACTGAAACGATGTTGGGTAGAAATGGCAATATTGGCCATGGCTTCTTTCTGATCTTAAGAAGAAATCAT
>NW_007761275.1:5916-6424 GCF_000696425.1 Galeopterus variegatus | reverse complement strand
GGGAAAATTGAGGTTCAGAGAGGACAAATGATGTCTCTAAGGTAAGAAAGCTAGAAAATGGAAAGCCAAGTCTAAAATCACAGATTCCTTTGGTTAGAGTACAGCCTTATAACCCGAAGTTCATGGGTTCGGATCCCCCTACCAGCCAGCTGCCAATAAAATAAAATAAAATCTCATATTTCTGACTCTTATTCTGTTTCCCTATCAAATATAGCCAGAAATACTTTAATAATAAAGATTAAACTAAGTAGGGCCTCAAATCCTTTACATTATTGATAGGCTTGCCAGATGAAGTACAAAAAAATGTACTCTCTACTGGTACAGTTGGAGAATTTGATTCCAAAATTCAAAGTGACCAAGATTTTAGCTATACATTCTTTAAAAAGTTAAAAAAAATAAAAAATAAAAAAGGCCCCTAGCTCCTAGCATCTTAATAACTACTAATTTGTTATTAAATCACATTTGTAGGGAAAAAAATACTTCTAAAATATAATAAAGATCATAACCA
>NW_007761275.1:0-210 GCF_000696425.1 Galeopterus variegatus | reverse complement strand
ACTTCTGCACTTGGATATCTAGTAAATATTTCAAGCTTCACAACTGTAAAGTAGAATTCCTGCCTCTACACTCTCCAAACTTGCTTATGCAGCCTTCTCCATGCCCATAAATGACAACTCTATCCCTCAGTTGCTCAAGCCCAAAACTTCGGAGTCATCTGATCATTTTTCTCTCATACCCCATGTCTTAGTCAGTTTCTGTTGCTTATA
>NW_007761274.1:6039-6424 GCF_000696425.1 Galeopterus variegatus | reverse complement strand
GCAGTCTCCCAATAAAGAAAAAGCCCAGGACTAGATGGCTTTACTGCTGAATTCTACCAAACCTTTAAAGAGGAACTCCTACCAATTCTCTTCAAACTACTCCAAAAAGTTGAAACAGAGGCCATTCTCCCAAACTAATTTTGTGAGGCCAGCATCACCCTGATACCAAAACCAAACAAAGACACAATAAAAAAGAAAACTACAGGCCAATATCTTTGATAAACATAAACACAAAAAATCCTCAATAAAATATTAGCAATCAGAATACAGCAACACATCAAAAAAATCAGACACCACAATCAAGTGGGATTCATCCCAGGGATGTAAGGATGGTTCAAAACAGGCAAGTCAATAAATGTGATACACCACATCCAAAAAATAAAAT
>NW_007761274.1:3629-4522 GCF_000696425.1 Galeopterus variegatus | reverse complement strand
AAAATACTACATCAAAACTCTACAGGTGGTCATTTTTTAGAGATGAGATGCAATGTGGACTCTGAGCCATATGAGTGAGCCCTCCACCAACCATCACATTACAGTCACTGGTCTCTCTTGCACTCTACATAGGTAGCTCCTTTGCCCATGCATGATTTTGTAACATTATGCATTGGTCATTTAGAAAATATTGCTTCACTGAGTTATGCAGATTTTCCAAAATGTGTGAACATTTGATGGTATAACAACAAAAAAATCATACTTGTTAATATCACCACCAATCTCATCAAAAAAGCTTGTAAGTATTTGGGGAACTGGCAATCTCATGGTGGCAGGTACAAGTTTTTCAAAATTCTAATATTTGCTTGGAAGTTCAAATTGTGTCACTGCCTACAATACAGTTTGTTGTTTTTGAAATGATACGTTTACATCGATCATTTGGAAAAAATGCTTTCCACATACCGCCCAATCTGAATAAACAGTTTCTAAAGGTATCCTTTGAAAAAAGCAGCTAGTTTAGTTCACAAATCATGCAATCCCACAATTGCTTTTCCTTGGAACCCAAACTCTGCTTTACAGTCAAGTGATTTCTGAGTACTTCCCACTACTTGTCATGTACTCAATGGTTAAGATTTAATGCAATTAATAATTTTTACTGCTTCATCAAGCACATTCTTAATTAAAACTGGTGTCTGCCTTTTACAGAGAGCGCATGGTGGTGAAACGATTCCTTAACTAGCACGTCGGGTGCCATGGCCTGGATTTATGTGAAGGCACCAGCAGTTTTCCCCAGCAGTGCTCTTTACCATCAGCACAAATGCCAACCCAGAAAAAAGCAAATAGCATCATAATATTAACATGAAAACAGTTCTGACCTTCTATACCCCCTGAAA
>NW_007761274.1:0-326 GCF_000696425.1 Galeopterus variegatus | reverse complement strand
AAAAAATCATTAGACTATTACAAACAACTATATGCCAAAAAATTTGAAAACCCGGAGGAAATGGCTAGATTTCTGGACACATACAAATTACCAAGACTGAACAAAGAAGACACAGAAAACCTGAGCAGACCAATAATGAGACTGAAGCAGTTATCAGCAGTCTCCCAATAAAGAAAAAGCCCAGGACTAGATGGCTTTACTGCTGAATTCTACCAAATCTTTAAAGAGGAACTCCTACCAATTCTCTTCAAACTACTCCAAAAAATTGAAACAGAGGCCATTCTCCCAAACTAATTTTGTGAGGCCAGCATCACCCTGATACCAAA
>NW_007761273.1:5976-6424 GCF_000696425.1 Galeopterus variegatus | reverse complement strand
GATAAGGAAAATAGATTTCTTCTATCAGGGAAGATCAGGGATGCTTTTTTAGAGAAAGTGGGTTTGATCTGGGGCTTGAAATATGATGACAATATGTGTATTAAATCAATAAATATTTACTAAGCAGTGCCACGCAGCACAGTGACTCACACCGCAACACCAAATTCTGTGTTCTTAGAAAAGTTGGTATGTCTTTGCCTCTGTTGCTCCAAGTGTCAAATAGTGATGACGGTCATAGCTGCCTCAAGGCTGTCATGAAATTTAAAACCATATGAGGTGTAAGGAGCTCAGCTCTGTGCCTGATGCATAGAACTAACTCAATGAACATTTGTGTTTTCTTTTATTATTCACTTTTGTGTCTATATGGACAAGGAAAAACAATCCAGTTGAAGGGAGCAGCATATTCCCTAAGGATGGCATGCAAGATTAAACAGTGTCCTAATGTAAC
>NW_007761273.1:0-610 GCF_000696425.1 Galeopterus variegatus | reverse complement strand
CCTACAGCAAGATGATGCACATTAAAATGAAAACTTGGGCTTTAATATGTCTCCCAATCTTGTGTTTTGTTTTATGTTAGTTGCATCATTTTAACGTGTTCTGAAGACATTTATATGCTCTTTGTTTATCTGAAATTGTTTAAGAAACCACTGTTAAATCTAGAGGGAAAAAAACTGTGATTACAGGTAATTAATGTGCAATGACACCATCTAAAGAGATTTGTGTTAATGTAAACCTCCTGTAACAAATCTGCCATAATTGAGATTGAAGTGTTGATTATCAAAGAACTAAAACTACACTGTAGTTTTTTAAAAGAGATGATATTACATCATAACACAAGAAAATAATAAAATGGCATATGTATTAGTTGGGGTTCTCCAGAGAGACAGAGTCAATAGGAGATGGATAAGGCGGATGTACGGTACAGCAGATAGATAGATAGATAGATAGATAGATAGATAGATAGATAGATAGATAGGTAGATAGGTAGATAGATGAATGGATGAGAGGGGATTTATTAGCAGAATTGGTTCAAATGATTATGGAGACTGAGAAGTTCCATGTTAGGCATTCTGCAAGCTGGAGACTCAGGGAAGTCAGTGACTTGAC
>NW_007761272.1:5860-6425 GCF_000696425.1 Galeopterus variegatus | reverse complement strand
TAAGAAATCCCGGGAACATTCCCTCCATTTCCACGTAGGGTAAAGCTTGTAAAAGCTTGTAAACCCTGTTCTCTCCTGGGAGAACCAAACTTAGCACCATCAAAACCCCATTGCCATGGGGGAGGGGGTCAGAGGGGAAGGTAGGCAGAGGGGGATTCAGCATCAGTGCCCGGGTCTCCTTGAACCTCATCTCAGCTCCAGCTTTTCAGTGTCCTCAGGAGGCCTATGTCCCTGACGGATTCACGGGTAACTAGATCTGAAATCGTTACATGCAGATACTACCAGAAGGTCAATGCGCTTATTTTATTTGACTCTCCCCTGCTCTTTCATTTCTTCTGTGTTGTAAAACATCCAGATTTTATGGTTTGTGTAGCGTGTGCTGTGGTATGTCTCAAGTGTCCAAGCTGCTTACATTTCCTACTTTTTTTTCACGTAGACAATTCACTGAACTACAATGAGAATAGCATCTCTTCTGGTGAATTGATTATATTGGCATTTGGTATATAAAGAAAACAATGGTGTACCAGGAAACTGGACCACAAGGTGAAGAAAGAGGCTGCAGAAT
>NW_007761272.1:1616-2444 GCF_000696425.1 Galeopterus variegatus | reverse complement strand
GTAAGACCCGTTTGGTTTTTTTACTGCCAGGATGGGGGTGTTGAATGGTGAGTGGTTAGGGAGGAGGTCTCTTTTTTTTTTAGGAGATCTTCAACAATGGGTTGGAGTCCGCAAAGTGCTGTGGTGCTGAGGGGGTACTGAGACTGATGTATATATTTGGAGGGATCTTTTAGCTGAATTGTAATAGGTGTGCAATGTGTGGAGGAGGGTTTAGTGGTGTCCCATACAACAGAGTTTACAGGGTATGATAAAGGAGGGTATGTTTCCTGATAGCCTTCAGGGAGGAGTGCTAATAGGAAAGGGGTTATAGGAGATGGGGGGAATATGGAAATGGAAACATGTAGCCGAGCAAGAATGTCTCAACCCAATAAGGGAATGGGGCATTGAGGCATGACCAGAAACGAGTGGGAAAAAGGAGAGGGAATGCCTTCAATATGGCAAGTTAGTGGAGGCATTCTGCGGGGGTATATATGTTTTCCTCCTACCCCAACTATAGGAGAGAGGTTAAGTGTGGTTGGGCCCCAAAACTCCTTTAAGACCGAGAAAGTGGCTCCTGTGTCCAGGAGGAAAGAGACGGGTTGGCCATCCACAACAATAGTTACCCTGGGCTCGCTTTTTATGATGGTCATGGTCGGGAAGGAGCCAGGGCCCCGTCAGTCCTCTTCCTCTTCAGCCAGTTCCACCAGAGGTGCTTGATGTGCCCGGGATGGCTGGGGCTTTTTAGGCCAGTCTCCCCTTCGGGTGAGTGGACAGTCAGAGCCCCAATATCCCATTGTGTTACATTTAGGGCACGGCTTGGTGGGAGTCCTGGGTGAGGGGCAATCCCAC
>NW_007761272.1:0-677 GCF_000696425.1 Galeopterus variegatus | reverse complement strand
GACCAATGACCCTCTTTGCCACACTTAAAGCAAGCTCCAGGGGGAGTCTTGGAGGCAGAGGGTTTGGAGGGGTGCTTGGAAGGCTGTGTAATTATTTGAGCCAACATTTGGGGGTTGGCCAAATCAGGCTTTTGTTTGCGCTGTTCCTTTTCCTCTTCCTTTTCCTCTTCTCTATTATGAAAGACCTTGAAGGCCACTGATAAGATTTCAGTCTGGGGAGTAGCAGGGCCCTGTTCCAGTTTTTTTAATTTAGCTTTAATGTCAGGGTAAGATTGGGCCAAAAAGTATGTCATAAGGACATGGCGCCCGTCTTCTGAGCTGGGATCTAGGTTGGTGTATTGTTGAAGAGCCTGAGTTAGTCAACTAAGGAACTCAGATGGGGTTTCTTCCCTTTTTTGGAGAACATCCTGGACTTTCTGGAAATTAACAACTTTACACGTGGCCTTTTTAAGACTAGCCAGGAGGCAGGAACGAAAGTGATCTCTGAACTGGATTCCCTGTGGCGTGTTGTAATCCCAATGTGGATCCTGTTCGGGGACCACCTGGGGGCCAATGGGGAGGGCAGGGTTTATGCAGTGGGTCTCATCTGCATGGGTCCGAGCTGCACCCCAGACATGGTCGTGTTCCTCGGGAAGGAGGGTGTTGGCCAGGAGCATATAGATGTCATGATGGGTGAG
>NW_007761271.1:5903-6425 GCF_000696425.1 Galeopterus variegatus | reverse complement strand
TATCATAAACAACTGTTTTAAAGTCCAATGGGGAAAAATGAATTTCCAAAGTGTTTGTTGAATGTTTTAACACAAATGATATTTATTTTATACTGTACATTATTTTACATTATATATACTGTGTATTTTACACTGCCTATGAAAGAATTATATATTTCCTAAAAATTTTCTCAAAATGATTACTAATTCAATTGGGGCTGACTTACGAACAGACACTCATCTGATCATGTTCCATGAAGATAGTTTTTAGTTACTGGTATGCATAGACACTTTCTGACACTAGTAAAAATTATTCTGATTATTGGATAATTTATCCCTTGGCTCTGACAGAAATTACCCACATAGCTTTAGGCAGAGATCTTGGATCTTAGTTTCTTCATCTGTAAGTAGAGGAAATGCCTTATTTTCAAGATTGTGATGGAGCCTAAATTAAAAGTACCTTCAAATTATAAACTGAATAGAATATGAATTAACTTTATGAGAGGCATGAATTCTTCACTAAAAATGCTCTTACTGTAAAAG
>NW_007761271.1:0-232 GCF_000696425.1 Galeopterus variegatus | reverse complement strand
TTTATACTGTACATTATTTTACATTATATATACTGTGTATTTTACACTGCCTATGAAAGAAATATAGATATATATTTCCTAAAAATTTTCTCGAAATGATTACTAATTCAATTGGGGCTGATTTACGAACAGACACTCATGTGATCATGTTCCATGAAGATAGTTTTTAGCTACTGGTATGCATAGACACTTTCTGACACTAGTAAAAATTATTCTGATTATTGGATAATTT
>NW_007761270.1:6155-6425 GCF_000696425.1 Galeopterus variegatus | reverse complement strand
CTGGAGAACCATTGTGAGGCAGACAAGAGAATGAAGAAGAAGGTGGACCTCCTAGCTGCTGTAGTGGTTGAAAAGTCAGGTACTCCAAAATAGCCCCAGGGCCAAGACTGAAAGCTGACCAGGGGGCAGCCACAGGATGCACCCAGTTCCAGGCCACCTCTAAGACCTGATAAATGTACCTTCTCCAATGATGGTCATTGGGAGAATGGGTGTCCCCAACTCCTGGCCACTGGTAAAGGCAAATTCCAGCCCCTGAGCAAGGACAAGCCT
>NW_007761270.1:0-468 GCF_000696425.1 Galeopterus variegatus | reverse complement strand
TAACATATTAAGGGATAAATACCCACTTTTCTAACAGAATATTTAATTCCCTACTCACAAATCTAAACCTATTTCTATAGCTTACTATCTTTCATCTCGAATCTTAAAATAAAATAAAATAAAATTTAAAAATCATATATCATTTATCAAATCTATGTCAAGAGGCAAATCATATACATGCATATATCTTCCTGAGCATGAGTTTTTCATGAGGAAAACAGTAATACTTACCTATTATCTTACAAGGTCATTTCAAGAGTCAAGTAAAATATTGTGTTAAATTACTTATAGTATTGAGCAAGGAAACATATTAGATTTTCATCTTCAAGGTGATGAGGACCTACACATAGTTACAAATATAGGAGGAAAACTGGGAACTTCTGTTTGGAGGTAGAACAAAAAAAGAGGAGGAAGTGATCATACGAGTCTGAGCAGGAATCAGTGCACCATGAACCAGCCACCAGCAAT
>NW_007761269.1:5923-6425 GCF_000696425.1 Galeopterus variegatus | reverse complement strand
CATAAAAGTCTAAAGAGATATTTAAAAGTGACAAACATCAGGTAAGGGAGCAAAATACGGGAACTTAAATATTTCCATCAATGTTTATATGTACTGAGCAATTGTAATAGAATGTCCAGTGACTTCCACTGTAGTTCTGGCATTATTCTAATAGTTTCAGTGTTTGGGTTGGGTAAGTGTCAGCTTCCATGAAGGAATCGGCTCAAATAATGACTAAGCCTTTGCCTATGAGATCCTATTGCAATTTGAATAAAATCCAAACCCCATGCTACGTCCACAACACAAAAAGGCCTCTCTCACATGGCCAATATCTTTACAACAGAATCCCATACTACTACCCCTTCCCACATGATATGAACATTGGCCTAGTTTTTAGTCTCTAATTGTGTCTTTAGGGCCTTGCATTTGATATAATGTCTACCTGAAATGCCCTTAACCAACATTTCTCCGGTATTACGTTTCTCTTCTTCATCTCAGCTCAAATATTGCTGTACAGAGAGAC
>NW_007761269.1:0-1010 GCF_000696425.1 Galeopterus variegatus | reverse complement strand
TCTATCTATCTATCTATCTATCTATCTATCTATCTATCTATCTATCATCTATCTATCTATCGTATATATGTATGTATGTATGTATATTTATATATATGCATTCAGCCATATTATTTTCAAACTATATAGAAAATCAAAGACTAAAAAAAATTCCTGATGAAGCTGGGGTGAGGGAACATCTTACCTATAAAGTAGGAACAAAAATAAGAATTACATCAAACTATTCCTCAGAAACCCTGCAAACAAGAAGAGAGGACCAGAATAGTTAAAATGTTGAAAGAAAAACCTTGCAAACCTAGAATTATATACCCTGCAAAATTAGCCTTTAAAAGTGAAGGAGAAATACTTTTTCAGACAAAAAAAATTGAGAGAATTTGTCACCAATTTATTTGCATTGCAAGAAATGTTAAAAGAAGTTCTTGAGAGAGAAGGAAAATAATATTATAGGTCAGAAATTCAGATATGCGGGCCGGCCTGGGGGCGCACTGCTACAGTGCGCCGCTTGGGAGCACAGTGGCGCTCCCGCCGAGGGTTCGGATCCCATGTGGAGCCCAGTTCCCGCTCACTGGCTGAGCGTGGTGCGGGCACGACACCGAGGGTTGTGATCCCGTTACTGGTCAGTAAAAAAGACAAAAAGGAAAAAAAAAAAATTCATCTATAATGATCCAAGAAATAATGGTTAGTTCAAAATAATAATAGCAACAATGTATTCAATTATGTACTTCAAAAACTTCATGGAAAGATTTGTATTGTTTTTTAATTTTATTTTCCATGAACTTTTTGAAGTTAACTTTTGAAGTGCTTATATATATACATACATATATAACATTTTCTGTTCCTTCTTAGCATACTATATATATACATATCAGTTGTATATATATACATATGTATAACTGACATGCTAAGAAAGGAGAGAAAATGGAAAGTATAATTCATATGCTAGGAAAAGAAAGGAGATAAAATGTAATAATATAAAAGGCTCAATTAAAACCAAAAAGGCATAAAAAGAA
>NW_007761268.1:5917-6425 GCF_000696425.1 Galeopterus variegatus | reverse complement strand
TTTACGTTCTATTTTATTAAACTTTGTATTTATAATAGCAAATACAACTAGTCTAAAAATGCCTGAAAACAGACACAGCTAACACTGGGTAAGCACACAATTTCTCACTGGTGGAAGATGTGGATTGAAAGTAGCTTGTCAGTTCAGTACCTTCCCTGTACTGTGGGCAGCAGTCAGTATGGAAGGAATGGAAAGGAAATGTGTGTGGTAGAAGTTAATTGAGTTTCTACCATATCTGTCTCCATTTGCCAGATGCTCTTCTCTTCAATTTACTTGCTTTGTAGTATGTTTTAAGTTTCAATTCTCGAATTATTAAGTAATAAATCTGAGTCAACCAATGCCAGAGAAACATTCATACTATTCCATTTGATTCTGGATTTGGTAGCAAGAAGGAAAAATCATTTTGAAAGCTCCTTTTCGATGTTGGCAGGGAAATTCTGAGTTGAAATCTACTAAAGATTATCTAGTTGTCCTTGGAAAACCTAATAGTGAAGTGGAGGGAAAAAAA
>NW_007761268.1:0-326 GCF_000696425.1 Galeopterus variegatus | reverse complement strand
AAATAAATAAATAAATAAATAAATAAATAAAGCCTGAGGCACAGCACTATCTGATTTCAAATTAAACTATAAGGCCATAGTAACCAAAACAACATGGTACTGGCAAAAAAATAGATCAGGGGAGCAGAATAGAGAACCCAGAAATCACCCCTCAGTCTTACAGCCATCTGATATTGGACAAAGGCAACAAAAATCTACATTTGGGAAAAGACTGCCTCTTCAATAAGTGGTGCTGGGGAAATTGGAAATCCATATGCAGAAGAACGAAACTAGATATGCACCTCTCACCATATACTAAAATCAACTCAAAATGGATTAAAGACTTA
>NW_007761267.1:5918-6425 GCF_000696425.1 Galeopterus variegatus | reverse complement strand
CTCTAGGCCCTCCCTTAGAGGAAATCTTCTGTTGACAGTTAGAACTATTTTCAGCACCAACATGGGGCAAATGAGACCACAAAGGGCTGGCTTATGCAAATCCAGTGGCTGGGCATGCTCAGTAGAAGGGGTTATATAACCCTGGTAGCTGAATGGCCTTCCACTAGAAGAGAGAGCTAGAGAGCACAGAATATTCTCAAATATGTCTGGTGCCTGGGGTAGGATTTGATCAATGAGCATGCTCCAAGAAGAGACCAGCTGAGCATGTGGAAGACCGTGTTACACAACTGGGAACCACACTTTTTATTTAATTTTCATTAGATAGTGAAACTATAAAAGCCAGATCCCAGCAGAAGGCGGGGCTGCGGCTCACTCTCCTAGAGGCAGCCCTGACTCTGCCTGTGGAGTGTGTATTCCTTTCTCTTTGCATCAAACTTACCTTCAGAGAGTGGCTGCTCACTCTCTTGAGCCAGCCTGCACTTGGTACTGAACTTTAAGTGTGTATTG
>NW_007761267.1:0-1313 GCF_000696425.1 Galeopterus variegatus | reverse complement strand
TCTCTCTCTCTCTCTCTCTCTCTCTCTTAGTTAATAGAGCTAAGAGCTTGTCAATTTTGTTTATCTTTTCAAATAAACAGCTCTTAGTTTTGTTGATTTTTTCCACAGTTTTTTCTCTTCTCTAATTTATTTCTGCTCAAATCTTTATTTTTTCCTTCCATCTGCTAACTTTGGGCTCAGTTTGTTCTTATTTTTCTTGAAGTGTAAGGTAAGATTGTTCACTTGAGGTTTTTCTTCTTTTTAAATGTAGGCTTTTATTACTATAAAATTCCCTTTTAGTACTGCTTTTGCTGAATCCTATAAGTTTTGGTATAAT
Organism: Galeopterus variegatus; assembly: GCF_000696425.1. Classification (NCBI taxonomy): domain Eukaryota; kingdom Metazoa; phylum Chordata; class Mammalia; order Dermoptera; family Cynocephalidae; genus Galeopterus; species Galeopterus variegatus. The sequence goes on along the minus strand of NW_007761267.1, from coordinate 997 downwards.
GTGTTTCCATTTTTGTTTGTTTTGAGATATTAAAAAATTCCCTTTGGATTTCCTATTTTACTCAATGGTTGTTCAAGAGTGTGGTGTTTATTTTCTATGTATTTTAAATTTTTTTGTGCTTTCTTACTGTTATTGATTTCTAGTTTCATTACATTGTAGTTGAAAAAGATACTTGGTATAATTTTGATCTTAGATTTGTTAAGACTTCTTTTGTGACCTAAAATGTGATCTATCCTGGTGAATGTTTTGTGCACATTGAGTAAAATATGTGTTCTTCTGCAGGGTGGGAAGTTCTATATATTGTTAGGTTCAGCTGGTATAGTGTTGTTCAAGTGAGCTCTTTCTTCATTGATTTCTGTCTTGATGTTCTATCTATTATTGCAAGTGAGGTACCAATGTCTCCTACTATTATTATATTGTGGTCAATTGCCCCCTTCAGGTCTGTTAATATTTGCTTTATATAATTAGGTGCTATGATGTTGTGTGCATATAAATTTTGATTGTTATACCTTACTGTTGAATTGACTCTTATTATTATAAAATGACCTTATATATCTCTAGAGACAATTTGTCATTTAAAATCTCTGTTGTCTGATATAAGATTAGCCACCCTACTTTTTTATGGTGAGGAATTGCATGAAATATTTTTTCTATCCCTTTACTTCTAGCCTGTGTGTGTCCTTAAATCTAATGTGGATCTCTTGTAGGAAGCATAACAGTGAATCTTGTTTCTTAATCCATTTAGCCTCTCTATGCCTTTTGATTGGGGATCTTAATCTATTTACATTTAAAGTAACTATTGATAGTGAGGACTTATTATTGCCATTTTGTTAATTGTTCTCACTGTTTTATATTTCCTTTGCTCTTTTCTTCCTCTCTTACTGTCTTTTTTATTATTTAATGATTTTTTGGGGTAGTGATTTGCTTTGATTCTTCTTAACTTTTATGTGTTTATTACAGGTTTTCTTTTTTGTGAGGCTTGCATAAAATACCTCTT
>NW_007761266.1:5559-6425 GCF_000696425.1 Galeopterus variegatus | reverse complement strand
AAAAAAAAAAAAAATCAACTGTATTTCTATATACTAGCAGTGAACAATGAAAACTAAAATTAAAAATAATATCATTACAATATCTTCAAAAAATTAAAATGGTCAGAGTTGTACTCAGAATAATAGCCACCCAAAGATGTTCACCACATTCATATCCTCAGAAACTGTGAATATGTTACATTACATGACAAAGGGGAGTTAAGGTTGCAAATTAGCTGACCTTAAAATAGAGATATTAATGTAATTACAGTGTTCTGAAAAATGGGAGAGAGAAGCAAAGAAGAGAACAGAGAGTAGGTGACTATGCAAGAAGTGTTGCTGGCCACAGGAATGGGGCCAAAAGCCAAGGACCGTGGGCAGATATGGGCAGCCTCTATGAGATGGAAAAAGCAAGGAAATGGATTCTTCCTTACAGCCTCCATTTTAGACCAATGAGATCCTTGTTAGATTTCTAACCTACAACATTATAAATTTGTGCCACTAAGTTTGTAGCAACTATTTGCATCAGCAATAGAAAACTAATACACTTGAGAATAAATCTAACAAAATCTGTAAAGGATCTGCATGCTGAAAAGTTTTAAATGCTGACAAAAAATTTTAAGAAGTTCTAAATAAGTGATGAGACATACCATGTTTATGGGTTAGAAGACTCAATGTAGTTAAGATGTAAATTCTCTCCAAATTAATCTATAGATTGAATGTAATTTTAATTGAAACTCCAACAGAAATTTTTGTGGATATAAATAAGCTGATTCTAAAATGTATATGGAAAAGTAAAGGATCTAAAATAGCTAAAACTATTTTTAAAAAAAATAAAGTTGGAAGAATCAAAGTGCTCAATTTTTAGATTTACTGTACAGCTATAG
>NW_007761266.1:0-637 GCF_000696425.1 Galeopterus variegatus | reverse complement strand
GATTTCTTTCTTCAAGGCTTTGTAGTACAGTACTTAGTTGTAATTAGGATGCCAAATTTTGGAAAAATGGGGTCTTGACTCTGTATGTGAAAAATTGGATTTTTCTCTAAATAGAGAATTATTCATTCTGGGAACCAAAAATTGGGGTAAGCTTTCATAAAAGGAAGGAAAAAAAATGAGTGATAGTACTAGGGAGAGAAAAAGGCGTAGAAGATGAGAAGAGGGAACAGGTGTCAAAGAATGTATGCCTAAAATGGAAAAACTCTTTAAGATTAGTTGCTAAGTAAATACAATTGACCTGGGAATGTCACTTTAAGCCTTCAGTAGGTGCTCAGCTGGGATTTGGGTGAAGTATGCAATGCAATGGACATAGGAAGTCCTAGTGCTGAGCAGCTCAGACTGCATAACTGCAGGCATCACATCAGGCTACTGGATCTCCACATTTTGAAGGCAATTCTACTTCACCACAAGTCTTTTTAGTATGTATCACAGAAGATGGTGCTGGAACAGTGGGATTACCCATCAACCCCTACCCATTCTGTCCTCCCTGGATACAAGTATCAAACAATGGGCAAAAATTGACAGAATCACGGTGTTATAGCATTGACTCTTTTGGGGAAGAAAATATCTTCAGGGT
>NW_007761265.1:6198-6425 GCF_000696425.1 Galeopterus variegatus | reverse complement strand
ATAATAAGGAAAATCTAAAAAGTTTCAATTTACTATAGAAACTTCAGAGCAAATATTTTATGTCTCACGTCATATAACATTACCTATAAGATTGTGCTGTTCGGTATTGGACGGAGTAATCACAATAGCCAAAAATGAGGAACTAAATTGCCTAAAACTCTAAAAAGAATCTCAGAATGAAGTGGTCAAAGGAAAAATGCAATTCTACAATAGCTTCAAATATATAT
>NW_007761265.1:0-789 GCF_000696425.1 Galeopterus variegatus | reverse complement strand
GGGGGTGTGGAAAATTAGGCTATACCTACTCTGAATCCCACATAAGTAACTGCCTCATTAGGCTGCATTTGTTTCTCTTTTAGTGGTGATGATGGTACCTGTCTGAGAAAATAAAACTTAGTAATGCAGCAAAGGTGCATGTTGAGTTATAGCTATACTTTCTCCAGTGTGTAGGTCTGTGAGGGAAGAATACATATTATATGCTCACTCTTAGACTATTTCTCAGCAGCAAACTCTAAATCACAAAGCGTCTGGCATCCGAAAGAGAATTCCATATAATCATTATTAAGCACTTGCTGCAAAACGCATTTCTTAGTTTCCCCTTTCCTGTAATTTCTTTCTCTACCTTTCTATTTTACCAAAACCAAATATCAACAGCTTTCCAAACACATTTCAGATAATAAAGAAAATTGTTACATTTCATGTCCTAAGAAATATTTTACTTTTCTTAGTTTCATTTTCAGTGCTATAAAAGAAGTTTATTGTTTAGCTGTCCATTCTTGTTGTTGATCTTAAAATTGCTTTCTGTTTTTTGTATTTACTGAATACCTGCAATATGCTAAGCATTAGTGAGAGCCCATGCAAGGCTCAATTGCTATTGCTAGAGAGCTACCTTTTTTAGAAAGACAGTGAATTAACACCATGGTCTTTTATTATCTAAGTTATGGTATTTAGGTTTCCAAGGACATATTGTTAATTAATATTTTATCCCTATAGTTAATGCTGCATAAATTATTTCATTTATTCATTCATTTAGCAATCATAATATAGTAGGGAAGACAAATAAAA
>NW_007761264.1:3092-6425 GCF_000696425.1 Galeopterus variegatus | reverse complement strand
TAGCTTGCTCTGATGAGTTTACGTAGATCGATGGGCTTGGTCTGATGAGTTTACTTAGATTGATTAGCTTGCTCTGATGAGTTTACTTAGATCGATGAGCTTGGTCTGATGAGTTTACTTAGATTGATTAGCTTGCTCTGATGAGTTTACTTAGATCGATGAGCTTGGTCTCATGAGTTTACTTAGAAATATCTGCTGGGTCTGATGAGTTTACTTAGATCAATTAGCTCTGTCCGATGAGTTTACTTATATCTTTTAGCTTGGTCTGATGAGTTTAATTATATCGAAGTTCTTTGTCTGATGAGTTTAATTAGATCGATCAGCTTGGTCTGATGAGTTTACTTAGATCGATGGGCTTGGTCTGATGAGTTTACTTAGATTGATTAGCTTGCTCTGATGAGTTTACTTAGATCGATGAGCTTGGTCTAATGGGTTTACTGAGATCGATGAGCTAAGTCGGATGAGTTTACTGAGATCGTTGAACTTGGTCTGATGAGTTTACTTAGATCAATAAGCTCGGTCTGATGAGTATACTTAGATCAATTAGCTATGTCCAATGAGTTTACTTAGATCTCTTAGCTTGGTCTGAAGAGTTTACTTAGATCGATGGGCTTGGTCTGATGAGTTTACTTAGATTGATTAGCTTGCTCTGATGAGTTTACTTAGATTGATTAGCTTGCTCTGATGAGTTTACTTAGATTGATTAGCTTGCTCTGATGAGTTTACTTAGATTGATTAGCTTGCTCTGATGAGTTTACTTAGATTGATTAGCTTGCTCTGATGAGTTTACTTAGATTGATTAGCTTGCTCTGATGAGTTTACTTAGATTGATTAGCTTGCTCTGATGAGTTTACTTAGATTGATTAGCTTGCTCTGATGAGTTTACTTAGATTGATTAGCTTGCTCTGATGAGTTTACTTAGATTGATTAGCTTGCTCTGATGAGTTTACTTAGATTGATTAGCTTGCTCTGATGAGTTTACTTAGATTGATTAGCTTGCTCTGATGAGTTTACTTAGATTGATTAGCTTGCTCTGATGAGTTTACTTAGATTGATTAGCTTGCTCTGATGAGTTTACTTAGATTGATTAGCTTGCTCTGATGAGTTTACTTAGATTGATTAGCTTGCTCTGATGAGTTTACTTAGATTGATTAGCTTGCTCTGATGAGTTTACTTAGATTGATTAGCTTGCTCTGATGAGTTTACTTAGATTGATTAGCTTGCTCTGATGAGTTTACTTAGATTGATTAGCTTGCTCTGATGAGTTTACTTAGATTGATTAGCTTGCTCTGATGAGTTTACTTAGATTGATTAGCTTGCTCTGATGAGTTTACTTAGATTGATTAGCTTGCTCTGATGAGTTTACTTAGATTGATTAGCTTGCTCTGATGAGTTTACTTAGATTGATTAGCTTGCTCTGATGAGTTTACTTAGATTGATTAGCTTGCTCTGATGAGTTTACTTAGATTGATTAGCTTGCTCTGATGAGTTTACTTAGATTGATTAGCTTGCTCTGATGAGTTTACTTAGATTGATTAGCTTGCTCTGATGAGTTTACTTAGATTGATTAGCTTGCTCTGATGAGTTTACTTAGATTGATTAGCTTGCTCTGATGAGTTTACTTAGATTGATTAGCTTGCTCTGATGAGTTTACTTAGATTGATTAGCTTGCTCTGATGAGTTTACTTAGATTGATTAGCTTGCTCTGATGAGTTTACTTAGATTGATTAGCTTGCTCTGATGAGTTTACTTAGATTGATTAGCTTGCTCTGATGAGTTTACTTAGATTGATTAGCTTGCTCTGATGAGTTTACTTAGATTGATTAGCTTGCTCTGATGAGTTTACTTAGATTGATTAGCTTGCTCTGATGAGTTTACTTAGATTGATTAGCTTGCTCTGATGAGTTTACTTAGATTGATTAGCTTGCTCTGATGAGTTTACTTAGATTGATTAGCTTGCTCTGATGAGTTTACTTAGATTGATTAGCTTGCTCTGATGAGTTTACTTAGATTGATTAGCTTGCTCTGATGAGTTTACTTAGATTGATTAGCTTGCTCTGATGAGTTTACTTAGATTGATTAGCTTGCTCTGATGAGTTTACTTAGATTGATTAGCTTGCTCTGATGAGTTTACTTAGATTGATTAGCTTGCTCTGATGAGTTTACTTAGATTGATTAGCTTGCTCTGATGAGTTTACTTAGATTGATTAGCTTGCTCTGATGAGTTTACTTAGATTGATTAGCTTGCTCTGATGAGTTTACTTAGATTGATTAGCTTGCTCTGATGAGTTTACTTAGATTGATTAGCTTGCTCTGATGAGTTTACTTAGATTGATTAGCTTGCTCTGATGAGTTTACTTAGATTGATTAGCTTGCTCTGATGAGTTTACTTAGATTGATTAGCTTGCTCTGATGAGTTTACTTAGATTGATTAGCTTGCTCTGATGAGTTTACTTAGATTGATTAGCTTGCTCTGATGAGTTTACTTAGATTGATTAGCTTGCTCTGATGAGTTTACTTAGATTGATTAGCTTGCTCTGATGAGTTTACTTAGATTGATTAGCTTGCTCTGATGAGTTTACTTAGATTGATTAGCTTGCTCTGATGAGTTTACTTAGATTGATTAGCTTGCTCTGATGAGTTTACTTAGATTGATTAGCTTGCTCTGATGAGTTTACTTAGATTGATTAGCTTGCTCTGATGAGTTTACTTAGATTGATTAGCTTGCTCTGATGAGTTTACTTAGATTGATTAGCTTGCTCTGATGAGTTTACTTAGATTGATTAGCTTGCTCTGATGAGTTTACTTAGATTGATTAGCTTGCTCTGATGAGTTTACTTAGATCAAAGTGCTTGGTCTGATGGGTTTACTTAGATCGATTAACTTGGTATGATTAGTTTACTTAGATCGAAGAACTTGGTCTGATTGGTTTACTTAAATCAATGCGGTTGGTCTGATGAGTTTATTTAGATCGATGAGCTTGCTCTGATGAGTTTACTTATATCAATTAGCTCTGTCCAATGAGTTTCCATAGATCGATTAGCTTGGTTTGATGAGTTCACTCAGATCGAAGAGCTCGGTCTGATGAGTTTACTTATATCAATTAGCTCTGCCCGATGATTTACTTAGATGGAATACCTAGGACTGATGAGTTTACTTAGATTGATGAGCTTGGTCTGATGAGTTTACTTTGATTGAAGAGTTTGTTCTGATGAGTTTACTTAGATCCATGAGCTTGGTCTGAGGAATTTACTTAGATCAATTAGCTCTGTCTTAAGGGTTTACTTAGATCGATCAGCTTGGTCTGATGAGTTTACTTAGACTGATGAGCTT
>NW_007761264.1:285-2276 GCF_000696425.1 Galeopterus variegatus | reverse complement strand
GTTTAATTAGATCAATGAGCTTGGTCTGATGAATTTACTTAGATGAATTAGCTTTGTCGGATGAGTTTACTTAGATCGATTAGCTTTGTCTGATGAGTTTACTTAGATCGATGAGCTTGGTCTGATGACTTTACTTAGATCGATGAGCTTGGTCTGATGAGTTTATTTAGATCGAAGAGCTTGGTCGGACGAGTTTGCTTAGATTGATGAGCTCGGTCTGATGAGTTTACTTAGATCGATGAGCCGGGTCTGATGAGTTTACTTAGATCGATGAGCTCGGTCTGATGCATTTACTTAGATAGATTAGATTGGTCTGATGAGTTTACTTAGATCAAAGAGTTTGGTCTGATGGGTTTACAAAGATCGATGAGCTTGGTGTGATGAGTTTACTTAGATCGATGGGCTTGGACTGACGTGTTTACTTAGATCAATTAGCTCTGTCCGATGAGTTTATTTAGATCGATTATGTTGTTTTGATGAGTATAATTAGATCGAAGAGCTTGGTCTGATGAGTTTACTTAGATCAATTAGCTCTGTCCGATGAGTTTATTTAGATCGATTATGTTGTTTTGATGAGTATAATTAGATCGAAGTGCTTGGTCTGATGAGTTTACTTAGATCGATGAACTTGGTGTGAAGGGTTTACTTAGAACGATGAGCTTGGCCTGATGAATTTACATAGATGAATTTTCCTAGATTGATTAGTTGGGTCTGATTATTTTTCCTAGACCGATTAGTTGGGTCTGATTAGTTTTCCTAGATCGATTAGTTGGGTCTGATTAGTTTACCTTGATCGATTAGCTTTGTCTTTACTTAGATCGATGAGCTTGGTCTGATGAGTTTACTTAGATCGATGAGGTCAGTCTGATGCGTTTACTAAGATAGATTAGATTGGTCTGATGAGTTTACTTAGATCAAATACCTTGGTGTGATGGGTATACTTAGATCGATGAGCTTCGTCTGATAACTTTACTTAGATCGATGAGCTTGGTCTGATGAGTTTATTAGATCGATTATCTTGGTCTGATGAGTTTATTTAGATCGATGAGCTCGGTCTGATGAGTTTATGTAGATCAATGTGCTCAGTGTGATGAGTTTACTTAGATTGAGGTGCTTGGTCTTTTGAGTTTACTTAGATCGATGGGCTTGGTCTGATGAGTTTAATTAGATCGAATAGCTTGCTTTCATGAGTTTACTTAGATCAAGGAGGATGGTCTGATGAGTTCACTTAGATCGATGTGCTTGGACTGACGATTTTACTTAGATCAATTAGCTCAGTCCGATGAGTTTATTTAGATCGATTAGCTTGGTCTGATGTGTTTAATTAGATTGAAGAGCTTGGTCTGATGAGTTTAATTAGATCGATGAGCTCTGTCTCATGAGTTTACTTAGATCGATGAGATTGGTCTGATGAGTTATCCGAGATCGCTTCGCTTAGTCTGATTAGTTTTCTTTGATCGATTATTCAGGTCTGATTAGATTTTCCTAGATAGATTAGCTTGGTCTGATTATTTAAACTAGGTCGATTTTTTGGGTCTGATTACATTTCCTAGATCGATTAGTTGGGTCTGATTCGTTTTCCTAGATCGATTAGTTGGGTCTGATTACTTTTCCTCTATTGATTAGTTTGGTCTGATTATTTTTCTTAGATCGATTGGTTGTGTCGGATTATTTTTCCTGAATCGATTAGCTTGGTTTGATGAGTTTACTTTGAAAGATGAACTGGGTCTGATGAGTTTACTTAGACCAATTAGGTCTGTCCGATGAGTTTACTTAGATCTTTTAGCTTGGTCTGATGAGTTTACTTAGATCGATGAGCTTGGTCTGATGAGTTTTCCGAGATCGCTTCGCTTGGTCTGATTAGTTTTCTTTGATCGATTATTCAGGTCTGATTAGATTTTCCTAGATAGATTAGCTTGGTCTGATTATTTTAACTAGGTCGATTTTTTGGGTCTGATTACTTTTCCTAGATCGATTAGTTGGGTCTGATT
>NW_007761264.1:0-214 GCF_000696425.1 Galeopterus variegatus | reverse complement strand
GATGAGTTTACTTAGATCGATGAGCTATGTCTGATGAGTTTACTTAGATCGATGAGCTCGGTCTGATGCGTTTACTTAAATAGATTAGATTGGTCTGAAGAGTTTACTTAGATCAGAGAGCTTGGTCTGATGGGTTTACTTAGATCGATTAGCTTGGTGTGATGAGTTTACTTAGATCGAAGAGCTTGGTCTGATGGGTTTACTTAGATCGATT
>NW_007761263.1:5745-6425 GCF_000696425.1 Galeopterus variegatus | reverse complement strand
CAAAAGCCCTGCATGGGAGAAAAACAGTGACTGGATTTCAGTTGTGGGTTGTCACTGAGACTGTTTTTAGCCCTATGTCTTTCCATCTGAGTTTAAGATGAGGGAACTATTGCCCGAGACCCTCTGAAACACTGGAAGCAGAAAACAGCTGTGCATTGGGGCCTGGGGGTGCAGCATGGAACTGAGAGACACCCTGTACCCTAGAAGAGGGCATGTGGAAGATGTGTTGAGCACCATGGCGGTACCTAAGCTGCCAGCTAGTTAGGGGATAGCATCCTCCACTAGCCATTGGCATGTCTCAGCAATGGGATCCCTGACATTGCAGCAGGAAAGGCAAGTGACAGGCTTGAGCCTGTGGGCATGCAGATAATTCTGGCCCTCACCAAACTTCCAGATATGTCTATAAATCTCTGCTCTTGGAAGAGGTTGAAAGTCTCTACTGGGGGGTCTCTTTTTGTTCTCCAGCTGGAGAAATCTCAGGGTTAAATGTAGAGACACATTGTCCTCTATAATGGAAATATCAGGCAACATTTATTGTGTTTGTTTTCTTTTTCCGTTCAGACCCCTGTTTCCCAAGGAAAATAGCGCCCCCCCATCACTTTGCCTCACTTGGGGTGACAGAGACACAAAGGATTACTCAAAGCCCATTTCTTCTGAGCAGTGAGAAGCCCCAAAGGGGT
>NW_007761263.1:0-298 GCF_000696425.1 Galeopterus variegatus | reverse complement strand
CAAAAGCATAAAAATAATTACCCTTTCTCCCCCATTCCCCACTTTTCTGAGGCCCTAAATTGAATCCATACACATGTCTTTTTGTCTCTATTCCAAACTATAGCCAAAATTCATCTGTTTCAGACCACCCTCTAGCCATAAGTTAAGCCAACATCATTTTTCTGCCTATAATAGAGTCCTAACAGACCCTCCTGTTCCTTCTCTTCTAATGAATCCTTATGCAGCAGATTGATTTTTCAAATAAAATGAGGTCAGAACACTCTACTTATTAGGACCTTTGTATGGCTTTCCATTGTTT
>NW_007761262.1:5999-6425 GCF_000696425.1 Galeopterus variegatus | reverse complement strand
TTTTCTGTAAATATATTTTGTATTTTGATCTTATTTGTTACCACAGAGATTATAATTTATCCAATCAATTTTTAAAGTCCTAGTTTGAATTATTATCACCTTAGATTCAAATTTCTGCCAGAAACAACATATTGTACACTTATCTAGTTCTTTCTCTTCATGCTGTTTTTGTCACATGTGACATCTTTATACATTATGTGTTTTAACATAATTATAATTGTTTATTAGTCTTTTAAGTCATATTGAAAAGATAAAAAATGGAATTTACAGAACAAATTATTTTTAATGCTGAAATTTATATTTTCCTATGTAATTTTTTTGGTGTTCCTTCTTTTTCATATGGTATCCACGAATGCCTAGTGCTCCTGCTTTCAGCCTAAAAGACACTATTTAGCATTTTTTGCAGTACAGATCTGCCAGCAAAAA
>NW_007761262.1:0-374 GCF_000696425.1 Galeopterus variegatus | reverse complement strand
TGTATTCCCATTGCAATGTTTTGTTTCTAATGAAACTCATTATTTCATAGAGAGCCTCTCTCTGTTTGTTATTTAGGTTAGCAATGGCAAAATGGTATAACCCAGATACATATATATGGACTGGAGTTTGAATTAATTCTTTCCACTTATATATTTACTATTGAACCTCTTGCTCTTTAGGCATCGGCAATATGGGTAAAGTAATAATGCATCTCAGGATTAAATTTAATATTCAGTGCTACTGAACCATGTCAAGATATGGTGAGCACGCTCTGTGTTTAGCTCAGATTGTGTTCAGATCACACAGTGATTAAACAAATACACTCTGAAGCAGACTGGATGGGTTTGTGACCCAGCTTCACTATGTAGTAGTT
>NW_007761261.1:6119-6425 GCF_000696425.1 Galeopterus variegatus | reverse complement strand
AGAAAAACTAAGGAACATTAAGAAGAAGTGAGATCTTAAATTCTCAGTGAAAAAAAAATTTTAAAATTCTGCAAGAATTCAAACACTTCATGGAAGTGAAGTCCGATTATACACAATGTCCTTATTGGGGAAAACCCAAGTTAAGCTGTAATCACAACCATTAGTCCAGTGTTGGGGAAAAATTTAAATTTCTAGAAAAAGAAGGTGTGAACAGTGTACATATGGATATATCCACGAGCTAAGATACATTGGACTCCCAGAACCTACGTTACAGGGAATCTCACAATTAAGAATTACAAACTACAC
>NW_007761261.1:0-477 GCF_000696425.1 Galeopterus variegatus | reverse complement strand
GCCATGTTGGGACCTAAAACCACATGGGCTCTAAAAGATTTTAAAAGGACACAGTTTTTTTTTTTTTTAGCATGCATTTCTCTGAGTTCCCTCTTTCCCCATGGTTATTGGATCTTTTGAGCCTTGGTTATGAGGCAAGATGACATTATTTACATAAATGTAAAGCTGTTTTCCAGCCAGCCTAGAACAGCAGACTTGCACGTACTCTCCAGATCCTGAGATATCAGCAAGGACAAGAGCAGAAACCAATGGAGTCTTGGGGAGACTTTGCACCTGAGACCTTGTATGAAGCCTTCGGGGCTCTTTTCATTTCCCGTATTTCATTCCCCTGGGCCCCTCTTAAAAAACCCCTCAATAAATCTGAGTCTTGGAGATGGCTTTAGTCTGGCCACTTTCCTACAGCTTTACGGGAGAGATGGGCTAGCCCAAACATCTCTCCTCAGGTCACTGGTATTCCTGAATAAAAGCTGACTCCCA
>NW_007761260.1:5974-6425 GCF_000696425.1 Galeopterus variegatus | reverse complement strand
TACAAGTATTGTGTTAGTTGCACAATATATTTATCCAAATATATCTTCAGAAAAAGGAATAGCAGACTTTTCTGAAGCTACAAATAACTCTATTGACATGTCAAGTGAGGAGACTGAGTTAAAGTATTTGTTTCTGAATTCTAATGGCTCAATCAGAAGACAATATCTTTGAAGAGTTTCATTTTATAGAAAGACATTCCATGTTTATGGATTGGAAGAATTAATATCATTGTCAGTAGTACCCAAATTGATCTACACATTCAATGTAATCCCTCTTAAAATCCCAATGCTATCTTTTGCAGAAATAAAAGATTCCATTCTGAAATTTATATGGAATCTCAAGTGACCCCAAATAACCAAAGCAATCTTGAAACAGAATAAGAAGTTGACAGGCTCACACTTCCTGATTTCAAAACTTACTTCAAATCTACCGTAATCAACACAGTACAGG
>NW_007761260.1:0-1346 GCF_000696425.1 Galeopterus variegatus | reverse complement strand
ATTCATTACTAAATAAGATATTTTGCTAGTGCATACTGTAAAGTTAATTTAAATTGCAATGCTATTACATCATATTTAAATTTATTTTTGCATGTATGAATTCTATCATATTACAGAAGTAGGACTGACTAAATTTATTACTTTGAATTTATATGTAGAAGAGAAGCAAGATTTGTTACATGCATAGTGCTATCCATTATATTTTGGAAATTCTATATTATGTTTTAGGATTACAAAAGAACAGAAAGATAAAGAGAAATTATAGTCAATAGTATTGTCATAACAATTAAAATATTAACACTAATTATTTCTTTTATGCCATGTCAGATAATTCAAGCTATCCTATTTAATAAATCTTCAAGAAGATCTACGTAGTCTATATCTTGTTACTAAGTATTGGTGAACTGACCACATCCTGACAGGCAGCAAGCAAAGACACAGATTATCTGACTTACTCAGGGTTAGGTTTTTTTCAGTCTTTTCATCTTTGAAAAAGAAGATGTGTCCAGGTTCAATATTTTCAATAAGACAGATGTAGTGACATTGTATCCTCCCCTGGGTAGTTATTAAGTGACATTTCTTAAAGATACTAAGATCTATGCCTAACATCTCTCCCAAGCTGAGCAAAATGAACAATTTCATTGATGTTCAATTTTGTTATATTTGAAGCAGTAGGAGTGTGTGCAATTTTGAAAAAATACTCCTACGGGGTTTGGAATGGCTTTTTTAAAATATGCATAATTAGCTAGGTGAATATTTCAAGTTATTAGTTAGTACTCTATAATTAAAACAGTGAAATAAGTTTCATAGTGACAATAGGACAATTTTCACATTCTGCCTTAATGTATTTTAAGTACATTTTATCTCAGAAGGTTTGTTTTCAGAAACTGTCAGTAGATGTGTAAAAAGAATGTCAACTATAAGCTAAAGATTTTATTTGATCTTATTAGCATGTTCAAACTATGTTGAAACTGCATGATGTCTGAGGATTTCTCACATTTTCTGAAGAATGTTCTAATATTTTAGAGGGCAAATCTTGTTTTTGTACTTCTGAGGATTTCTCACATTTTCTGAAGAATGTTCTATTTTAGAGGGAAAATCTTGTTTTTGTACCCACAGATGATTACTGTATGTTTTCTAAGTATGGGAATTGTTCAGAGGCAGAGCTTAGTCTACCATGATGAATGAAAAAACAAAAAGTGTACATCGCCTTTAGTAACATGTGGATCATCCAGCATGATTTTAAGAGCCATTTCAGGTGGAACACATCTCAGTCTATATCCAAAAGGTTGTCATCTTTTGCTGCTGGACATTTGAAACTTTAATAGGTACATTTAAAAGCATTC
>NW_007761259.1:5940-6425 GCF_000696425.1 Galeopterus variegatus | reverse complement strand
AATTACCTTCCTTGAATAGACAGGTAATAGTTTAATATCATCCTGGTCTCAGTACAGAATTGATGCTAACAATGATAACCTACCTAGAACATTAGACTCTTGACTTCTTTCCAGTGTACTAAAGAGGCTGCATTATCTCTATCTTATATTTGACATTTTATTTTATCAGAATTCCAGTGTTCATGTAGGTGGTTCAACTGTATACTCCTGCTAGTGTTGCAGGTTAATAGTACATGTGTGCAAATAAAAATAGTGCAAGTAATAATAATAGCAATAGCTCAAGGCCAAAGTTAAAGTAGTAATTTGAGATTTTTAGGGGAGTAGCAAAGATGATTAATTATTGTTACTATTGATAAAAAAGAAAAGCAGTTTTTTTAAAAAAAAAAGGCAGCAGCACCTAATAGTGAGAGTTGGGAATGCCTATAAGCCACATTATTCAAATTCATTTTATTTATGTGATGCCTTTTACTGTTACTCCATTTATA
>NW_007761259.1:0-325 GCF_000696425.1 Galeopterus variegatus | reverse complement strand
TAGATCCAGAGGACAATAGATGTGACCTACTCCCAAACTCATGATTCAAAAGTCAAAAGCCAGTAAATAACCCAAGAGAAATTTGACTATATGGCAACTTTAAATGTCTATATCACACAAACAAAATGTATAAACTATGTAAGAGACAAATGAAGAACTGTGAAAAATATATTTGCCACATATATGTCAAAGACCAAATGTTCTTAATATCCCAAAAGCTCTCACATAAAAAAATGAAAAAGAACAAACCCCAGTTAAAAATGCACAAAAGACATTCATTGTTCAAATAAAACTAAATACAATTTTATTTTATTTTATTTTATTT
>NW_007761258.1:5966-6425 GCF_000696425.1 Galeopterus variegatus | reverse complement strand
GTGGACAGAACACTTTCCTGGAGAAGGGTGGGGAGCCCCGGACCCTCATACCTGCTGCATTAAAGGGGATCTGCCCCTGATTCTTGTGGGATGCAGGAGACCCAGCTCCGTGTCTGTGGATGTCACTCTGGTCACTTCCATGTGACATTGTCTCTCGGAGTTGCCATCACGTGACTTCCCTTACAATCGGTAAGATTTCCAGGATTAAAGCTTTATGCAAACACACTGCCCAGTGGCAGAGGCTGACGTGGCCACAGATTTATTTACGTATTTTACCACCTGAAACCTCAGAAGTGGATGCACATGTCCAACTGGCTGGGTGGGTAGTTATTGTGGAGACCATGGTCCCCGGTTGTCCTCTGCACTTAGCCTGGTCAAAAATGACTTGTTTGGGACAATGTTTCTGCTTCAGCCTTGCTGGGATGAGCACCTCCTATGCATCTTTCAACACTCCTGTCA
>NW_007761258.1:0-323 GCF_000696425.1 Galeopterus variegatus | reverse complement strand
GCCCGGTGGCGCACTGGAGAGTGCGCTGCTTGGGAGCGTGGCGGCACTCCCGCTGAGGGTTTGGATACCATGTGGAGACCGGTTCCCGCTCACTGGCTGAGCGCAGTGCGGGCGCAACACCGAGGGTTGCGATCCCGTTGCCGGTCAGTAAAAAAGACAAAAAGGAAAAAAAAAATGTTTAACTGTTACAATACATATAACATAAAATGTACCATCTTACCCATTGTCTAAGTGCCCATTTTGGTAGTGTTAAGTACATTCATACTATTCTGCAGCCATCGATACCTTCCAGTGCCAAAACTGTACCTTCCCAAACTGAAACC
>NW_007761257.1:5848-6426 GCF_000696425.1 Galeopterus variegatus | reverse complement strand
TAATTCTAAAATGAGCATAACATTAGAGTTTGTATTGGGTAAACACATTAAAATTATCGTGAGAAATATTTAAACATACACATATTTGATAGTCAGAGTTGTTATAATCATGGCCTAATTAAATACTCCACCAAGAGTTAGGAGATCTTTTTGTCTTGCTTCTTTATGTACATGTGATTATTGTTATATGGATGGTTTATGGTTTCGGTATAGATGTTTGTTTTAAAAATTACTTGTTGGTTGTAAAAAGCTGAAATAAAAGCTCTTTTGACATATTTGAAATAATGTTGGGTCAAAATAAGTAAGTCATAGTAGCTACATCAAAACAATCATTTCGAAGTAACTTGCGTCTTTTACAGCACACTTTATCAAAATTTCAATGAATGTAAGAATAGCTATGTGTGCATTTGGCCTAATGGGAGGAGTCTCTGTTTACAATTTGAGACAAAGAAAATGTCTCTATATCTCATACACCATGCAATACATTATCTTAGAAGACAGCATTTCAAATATAATCAATAACGATTTTATAACTAACACAGGTCACCAAGAAGAACCATATGGAGAACTGCAATCAC
>NW_007761257.1:0-414 GCF_000696425.1 Galeopterus variegatus | reverse complement strand
GTATCAGCCACTATTTTCCACTCCTGAAATTACCATACACTGTGAATTGGCATATGCAATGGTACTTCACTTTGGAAAACAGTTTAGCAGTTTTAAATAAAGTTAAGTACATAAATACATACACCCTTGATGAACAATAGACTTCAAAATATGGCAAAGTTGAATGAAGAAGGAAGACACTCAAAAACCAATAAAATAAACAGTACAAAGCAAGCACAAAGCTTTTTGAGCTGCAAAAGAAAGATGTGATTCTTAAGCTGTGGCAGTTAAACCAAAATCAGTACTTTAAAGGAGAACATATCTAACAGCGCTGAACCAGAGACTCCCAGTATAAACACAGCTAGTACACCTGGAATTCAGCAGAAGCAAATTTACATATTCTCAAAAGGAGATTATCTCCAATTAAGCTGGTCT
>NW_007761256.1:6154-6426 GCF_000696425.1 Galeopterus variegatus | reverse complement strand
AAAAAAAAAAAAACCTCTAAAAAAAAGCTCTTTGGCCTTCATCATATTTCTCAATATTTGTACCATCCCTTGAAAGGGTGTTGCTATGTTCTTTTATTCAATTGGTTCCAGTGGAGAAACCATTTCTGTAAGGCATTTTCACCCTCATTCCCAAGCATGGGCCCAGCATTCTGGCTGCACATCAGAGCCCTTTGGTGCCTTAATCCTGGCCTCTGAGGATTCAACATCTGCTTTTTCACACTAATGAATCACGGAGTGGACTCAGGGAGCCT
>NW_007761256.1:0-792 GCF_000696425.1 Galeopterus variegatus | reverse complement strand
TATATTGCAAAATTTCAAAGACTCTTTAGAGATCAAGTAAACTCATGCAGCTGAGTCTTATTTATTGAGAGGAGTCAGGGAGGGGAGAACAGGTCCCTGTATTTGCAGTCTCTGCAATAACTATAGGTCAGGTAAATGACTAGACTAGCTATACAGTTTTATCCTTCTGAAAGGGTACTCTTCTTCCTAATGTTGACAAATTCAGACCTGCAGGTGTAAGAAACTCTGAGGGTCCAGGCCATGAAACACAGGCCTCAGGGTGGAAACCTGGTACAAACATCCTGGGCTGTCTGGAGCAGTTCAGATTGTGTTGGTTTGGGCCTCCACTATTCAGCCAGAGCAAGGCTAGGAGAGGAGCAGAGCTGGCTCTAATGACCATAACATGATGCATTAGAGAGCGCCTGGTGAATTATACGTCCATTAGCTAAGTGGCCCTGGGGCTTTATGACTTGCTCTTTTTGTAAATCAAAAATAATAACAATAACAGCTCACCATCTTCTCATGCTGCTGGAGAACGCATGTATTTCATCTGTCGTTAAACAATTATAGCTGCTCCCCCGGGCAACTCCATCCTAAGCCCCAGGATACAGAAGCAGATGGAAAGTCTGTGTTCCCGTTCTGACCCACCTAGCCAGGACCCAACCATAAGTAGCAACTTAGCCCCTTTCCTATCGAAGAGGGTTGGCAACCAAGCCAGTTTAGGAGAGAAGGTGATTGTTTTAGTGCAGGGACTCTTGAGGAAGGAACCAGATATCCCTGTATTGAAGCCAAGGTGGCCCCCACACAAAGAGG
>NW_007761255.1:5761-6426 GCF_000696425.1 Galeopterus variegatus | reverse complement strand
AAAATTCGAGTATATCGGCTTCAGAAGTGGGTAGTAGCCGAGGGGTCAGGTGTGGGGAAGGACCTCTGAAACTGCAGTCTTCTCTCATGATGAAGCTTATTGACTTTTGAGGGCAGAGGAAAGAGTCACTCTCGAGCACCTCCACCAGGCGGCAGGATTTGAGTGGGGACGCGGTTTGTTTGAAACAGAGAATCGGCTCTCGGCTCAGCTTCTAGATCAGACTCGCACATCTGTCAAAGATCCATCCAGCAGATAAAAAGGGTGATGTGGAAAGAATATAGCAGATACTTCCTTGTGGAGTAGGGTTCGAATATCTCCACCAGGCTGCAGGAGGTGAGCGGGGACGCGGTTTGGGTGAGAAAGAGAATCGGATTTCGGATGAGCTACCAGATCCGACTCAGGCATGTGGGAAAGATGAATCATGCTGCCAAAAAGGGTGATGTGGAAAGAGGACAGCAGAACCATCGATGTGGAGTAGGGGCCGTGGATGACAGAGTGGAATGAGAAGAAGGGGGCGGAGCCAGGGCCAAGCGAAGGAAAAATCTCTTCTGTCGCTGTGGCAAGAAAAAGCCTGTGAGAATCAAATTTAAGTCTGCCTAGTGAGTGCTGACGTCACTCAGCAATCACTGGTCTACCTGGGGACCCACAGGAGCCCTCTTAGAACT
>NW_007761255.1:0-735 GCF_000696425.1 Galeopterus variegatus | reverse complement strand
CCATGGCAAGCAATAGCCTGTGAGAACCAACTTTCAATTTGCCCAGTGACTGCTGACGTCAGTCAGCAACCATTGGTCAAGCCGGGACCGCGCACGAGCCCTCTGAGTACTCTTGGGGGCACGGGCTGTGTGCGCATGCGCACTTGTGTTTCGACCTGCGTCTTGGTTACCGTTCCGAACGGGAGGCTTTCGCCCGGTGATGTTGTGGCACAGAGGTTCGCTTCTCCAAAATAGTACCGAGTAAAATTCGAGTATATCCGCTATAGAAGTGGGTAGTAGCAGAGAGGCCAGGTGTGGGGAAGGGCCTCTGAAACTGCACTATTCTCCCATGATGAAGCTTACTGACTTTTGAGGGCAGAGGAAAGAGTCACTCTCGGGCACCTCCACCAGGCGGCACGATTTGAGTTTGGAAGCGGTTTGTTTGTAACAGAGAATCGTCTCTCGACTCAGCTTCTTGATCAGACTCGCACATCTGTCAAAGATCCATCCAGCAGATAAAAAGGGTGATTTGGAAAGAGTACAGCAGATACCTCCTTGTGGAGTAGGGTTCGGATATCTCCACCATGCTTCAGGAGACGAGCGGGGACGCGGTTTGGGTGAGAAAGAGAATCGGATTTCGGATGAGCTACCAGATCCGACTCAGGCATGTGGGAAAGATAAATCATGCTGCCAAAAAGGGTGATGTGGAAAGAGGACAGCAGATCCATAGATGTGGAGTACGGGACGTGGATGACA
>NW_007761254.1:5742-6426 GCF_000696425.1 Galeopterus variegatus | reverse complement strand
CTTCCTTCCACAGCCTCACTCACCTCGACTGCACCTGGGGCCCAGCACCCTCCTGATGGCCGCTGACCCTCAGTGGGCCCTGCAGCAACACTCCCGGGCCTGCCACCCCCTTACCCTAGTTTGATGAGGGTGCTAAGATTCCCTCAAATCAAAATTGCATCATCAGTTTAAAAGTAGGTTTTCTCAGGAGAAAAAGACACTACCACATCATACGTACACATCAATTTTCAGAAGCGTAAAATTGGAAAAAAAACCTTCCATCAAATTTCAAATTTTCCAATTTCCAGGGTGCCAGATAGAAGTTGTTTTCTTGATTACAGTAATTTTCATGAAAGTGCCAATGGCTCTTAGTTCACTTGGGGAGGATTCCTTTCTTCAAAAGAGCAGCCTGCTCATCTAATAACTCTCACATTTGCGGAACAGGGAAGAGGAGATATTTTTGATCCAGAAAAACCCTCTTCAGCCATTTGGCATCATGTGTCCAACTGTGACACCTCCAGACTTTGATCTCCAGACCTCAGAGAGTTTTACTGTGTTATCCTCTTTTTCCCAAGTACGTCAGCTTAAGGACAGTAGAAAGGGGTGGGCATCAACCCCTCTTTCTAACTCAGCCCAGCATCAGCGAGGCTTCCCAAAGTCACCTAATTGTAGGAACTGCCCTTGATTTTTGACAAAGTGACACAG
>NW_007761254.1:0-1092 GCF_000696425.1 Galeopterus variegatus | reverse complement strand
ACTTAGCATCATGTTCTGTAATTCCATTCATGTTGTTGCAAATGACAGAATTTCCTTCCTTTTTTAAGGCTGAATAGTGTTCTATTGTGTATATGTATCACATTTTCTTTATCCATCCATCCATTAGTAAACATTTAGGTTGCTTCCAGACCTTGGCTAGTGTGAATAGAGCTGCAGTGAACATGGGCATGCAGACATTTCTTCAACAAACTGATTTCAGATCGTTTGGGTGAATACCCAGAAGTGGGATTGCTGAATCCCCAGATATTTGGTTTTTGGAAGTGAAGAGAAAAAAATCATTGCGTAGCTCATAAGGTCTTTTGCCACACCAAATGCCAGAAAATTTGAAATGTATAGTATTTGGAGTAGGAGAAAGGAAATTCAGTGAAAAAGTTCTGATCAAAATGTAATGTCACAGACTATTAGAAAAGACACTTACAGATGAGATGACATGTGGCAAAACCTGGGAAGAGGTGAGATTTATTTGCACAACAGAATACCAGGCCTTCCTTCCACAGCCTCACTCACCTCGACTGCACCTGGGGCCCAGCACCCTCCTGATGGCCTCTGACCCTCAGTGGGCCCTGCAGCAACACTCCTGGGCCTGCCACCCCCTTACCCTAGTTTGATGAGGGTGCTAAGATTCCCTCAAATCAAAATTGCATCATCAGTTTATTTATTTTTTTTATTTTTTATTTTTTATTTTTTATTTTTTTTGTCGTTTTTGTCTTTTTCCGTGTCCGGCAATGGATCGCAACCCTCAGTGTTGCCCCCGTACCGGACCGGGGACCGGCAACGGGATTGCAACCCTCGGTGTTGCTCCCGCGCCTCACTCAGCCAGTGAGCGGGAACCGGTCTGTATGTGGGATCCGAACCCTCGGGCGGGAGCGCCGCCGCGCTTCCCAAGCGGCGCACTTATCCCGTGCGCCACCGGGCCGGCCCTGCATCATCAGTTTAAAAGTAGGTTTTCTCAGGAGAAAAAGACACTACCACATCATATGTACACATCAATTTTCAGAAGCGTAAAATTAGAAAAAAAACCTTCCATCAAATTTCAAATTTTCCAATTTCCAGGGTGCCAGATAGAAGTTG
>NW_007761253.1:6178-6426 GCF_000696425.1 Galeopterus variegatus | reverse complement strand
GAATTGACAAATGTCTACGGAGAACTCTTCCAAGTACCAGAAGATACTCACAGGGAACCCCAAAAGAAAGGATAAAAACGCAGTGACAACACAGCAAGACCATCAACCCACTCCTGAGAAAAGCGCTCCCGGCCTGGGCCCCGCGCGGCCGCCTCTCCCACCGCCCTGCACTTGCACTTACACGTGCACACGTGCACACGTGCACACTTGCACGCTGGCCCCCTACCCCCTCCTCTGCTCCCCTGGCC
>NW_007761253.1:0-844 GCF_000696425.1 Galeopterus variegatus | reverse complement strand
TGCAGAGGGAACTTGGGAAGTCTGCAGAGTATTCCATCCAGTATTCCTTAGAGTACTGATCAATATGTTTATCTGAGGAAAGTACCTGAGACTAAGGAAAGAACCACCTTGTAAAAATCAGAAGAATAGCTGAAGCCCCTACAAGGCAGAACATAGTATCTATGCCAATTGCCATCAGCTAGTCAGGAAAAGCTGACAATTGAGAGAGCATTTGACAGATTATACAGAAGAATCTTGCATTTAAGTGATAGGTAATAATTAGATCTCGACTAAATAGTGCTTCAGTTCTTGACTAATACATCTTAAAAGCAAGACTGGAAAAGGAACTGCTTCCTGGAACTGAACTATGTCCCTCAGAAAGCACAAGAATACTTATAGCGAGAAAAGAAAATTCCAGGACCCAAAAGATAAAATTTATGTCTGACATCCAATCAAATATTACCAGGTATGAAAGCAGGAAGACCTATATGATTGAGGAAAAAATCAACTAACTTCATAGTATCTATAACTTTCATAAAAGACATCTTATATTAGGATATTAAAAAGATATCAAAACTGTTATTGTAACTGTATTCCAGATGTTCAAAAAGTTAAATAGAGACATGGAAAGTGTAAAAATAAATAAAACTTCTAGAGGTGAAAACTAGAATTTGCAAGATGAAAAACAGACTGGATAGAATTAATGGCAAATTAGATATTTCAGATAAGTGAATTCGAAGACAGAATATAAATGAAAGAAAATGAAACACAGAGAGAATAAGGAACCTTACAAACTGAGATAAGCATCAGTGATGTCAAACAACCAGTATCATCTACCATTTTCTCTGATTATGATGAAATAAAA
>NW_007761252.1:5974-6426 GCF_000696425.1 Galeopterus variegatus | reverse complement strand
CTTCGATCTAAGTAAACTCATCAGACCAAGCACATCAATCTAAGTAAACTCATCAGACCGTGCTCATCGATCTAAGAAAACTCATCAGGCCGGGCTCATCGATCTCAGTGAACTCATCAGACTAAGGTCATCGATCTCAGTAAACTCATCCGACCAAGCACATCGATCTAATAACACTCATGAGACAAAGCACATCGATCTAAGTAAACTCACTGGACCGAGCTCACCGATCTAAGTAAACTCATCAGACCCAGCTCATCAATCTAAACTCATCAGACCAAGCCGTTCGTTCTAAGTAAAGTCACCACACCAAGCTCATCGATCTAAGTAAACACATCAGACCAAGCACATCGATCTAAGTAAATTCATCAGAGCGAGATCATCGATTAAAGAAACTCATCAGACGATGATATTCGATCGAAGTAAAATCATCAGACCAAGCTCTTCGATCT
>NW_007761252.1:0-428 GCF_000696425.1 Galeopterus variegatus | reverse complement strand
CAAGCTCATCGATCTAAATAAACTCATCAGAGCAAGCGAATGGATCAAAATAAACTCATCAGACCAAGCCCTTCGATATAAGTAAACTCATGAGACCAAGCCCTTCGATCTAAGTAAACTCATCAGACCAAGCACATCAATCTAAGTAAACTCATCAGACCAAGCACATCAATCTAAGTAAACTCATCAGACCGTGCTCATTGATCTAAGAAAACTCATCAGGCCGAGCTCATCGATCTCAGTGAACTCATCAGACTAAGATAATCGATCTCAGTAAACTCATCAGACCAAGCACATGGATCTAATAACACTCATGAGACAAAGCACATCGATCTAAGTAAACTCACTGGACCGAGCTCACCGATCGAAGTAAACTCATCAGACCCAGCTCATCAATCTAAACTCATCAGACCAAGCCGTTCGTTCTA
>NW_007761251.1:6004-6426 GCF_000696425.1 Galeopterus variegatus | reverse complement strand
GAAAGAGACACTAGGGATGTGCAGGCACAAAAGAAAGACTATGTAAAAAGGCAGCAAGAGGCAGCCACCTGCAAGCCAAGGAGAGAGGCCTCAGACTTGTCAACAGCTTGACCATGGACTTCCAGCCTCCAGGATGGTAAGAAGATAAATTTCTGTCATTTAAGCCACCCAGTCTATGGCATTTTGTTAGGGCAGCCCTAGCAAATTGACATACCCATCTATAAAATGAGGGTTAAAAAATAGTAACTACCTCACAGGGTTGTGAAGTTTAAATGAGATATTCCATGTAAGACACTTGTTACTTTACCTGGGGCATAGTTAACACTTGGTAAATGTTAGAATTACAGAAGATGCACCTGTGAGTTCTGCTATATTGTTGGAGGGGTGGGAGGTGGGATGGGAAGAGGTTCTCCAAAATGCAT
>NW_007761251.1:0-493 GCF_000696425.1 Galeopterus variegatus | reverse complement strand
TCTAAGTTCCACCAGTCAAAATGGAAACTGGGCGCTAGGGTTTGGTCAGGACCAGCAGGGTTACCCTGGGTCACTTTACAAGGCTAAAGTAACATTACACATGTTGGTGGTCTATCCTCATGAGCATGTTGTTCTCTCAAAATTTGTCTTATGTGTTATAGAAACACGTCCGATAGACACCTAATACAAGCCACATAAGTAATTTTCAATATTTGAGTAGCCACACTAAAAAAAAAATAAAAGAAAACAAGTGAACTTCCTAACTTCAAAATATATTACAAAGATAGTTATTAAAAACATCATGGTACCAACAGAAAGACAGATATATACACCAATAGAACAGAATAAAACCCAGAAACAAACCGACATGTATATAGTCACCTGATCTTTGACAAGGGTGCCAAGAATACGCAGTGGAGAAAGGATAGTCTCTTCAATACACGGTGTTGGAAAACTGGATAGCCACATACCAAAGAATGAAATAGAACCCTTA
>NW_007761250.1:5962-6426 GCF_000696425.1 Galeopterus variegatus | reverse complement strand
ATTCCTAAAAGGAATAATTTAAGGATCACCACCAGTATCTCACACTTCCTTCCCCGCCACGAAGCTGCAGAACAGGGGAGCACTAGTTTAAATAATATTCCATAAAGGTAGAACCATGTTTTTTTTTTTGTCTTTTGTCTTTTTCCTTGTCCGGCAACGGATCGCAACCCTCAGTGTTGCCCCCGTACCGGACCGGGGACCGGCAACGGGATCGCAACCCTCGGTGTTGCTCCCGCGCCTCGCTCAGCCAGTGAGCGGGAACCGGTCTGTATGTGGGATCCGAACCCTCGGGCAGGAGCGCCGCCGCGCTTCCCAAGCGGCGCACTATCCAGTGTGCCACCGGGCCGGCCCGGTAGAACCATGTTTTATTCATTCCTGTATCCTAGCTGCTAGCACTGTCTATGAATACTTACATTTATTCAATCAACATAAATGGAATGATTCAGTGAATGAATTAAGCTCTT
>NW_007761250.1:0-412 GCF_000696425.1 Galeopterus variegatus | reverse complement strand
ACTTGTACCTCTTCATGACACCGAGATTGGGTCCCAGTCAAGTATTGAGAGCTGTGATATTGCTGAAGCTAGACCCAGGCTAGGTGTCCACAAGGCGTTACCAGTCTTTGGTGGCAGCATACATTTGCTGTGACATTAGGAATGCTTTGGAAGGTGAACGCCATTCTGTGTGCATTTTCAGCATTGTTTTCTATTGTTCTTCATAGTTGTTTCCTTGGATATTTTGGAAATGCTAGTATGTCTCAGCTATGCAAAGAAGAACCAAAAGGGGACACTTTTTCCCTGCCTCATGTAGAGTTTGGAAGAGAGAGCAGCACATCCCAGGGGGAGGTGAGGGGTGGTGACGGGAGCAAGAGAGCCCCGGAGACAAGAGAAGCTCACAGCCACACAGTTGGAGCTACTTTGCTCCTAT
>NW_007761249.1:6178-6426 GCF_000696425.1 Galeopterus variegatus | reverse complement strand
CATAAGCCAGCCCCCTGGTCTCATTTTCTCTGTGCTGGTGCTGAAAATAGGTCTGACTGGCCAGAGTTAAGTTTCCTCCAGGGGAGAGGTCAGTGGAGAGCACCTGAGACCTCAGGGAGTGGCTGGACACCCAGAGGGTGCCCTGAAACCTGAACCCAGGGAAACTGAGCACCTCTTATATCAATAAAAGTGTTCCATATCTTGATAGTGGTAGTGGCTATGCAACTATATGTGTGTTAAAACTTATA
>NW_007761249.1:0-783 GCF_000696425.1 Galeopterus variegatus | reverse complement strand
AAATTAAAAAAAAAAAAAAAAAAAAAGATAGCATCAGGCTAGATCACAGACCCTTCTATCCCATCCTCTGTAGTTCCTGAGTCAGATAAGCAAAAGAAATACCAAGCAGCCACAGGCAAAGTGGACATACTTTATTTTTTCAGACGCAAGCAGTTCAGAGCCAGTCAGTGCCTTCCATACACAAAAACAGCAACGAGCAAGAGGTACACGGGTGTGCATGTGCACTGACTCTACTGCTATGTAACTTGTTTTCAATGGATGTGCTGAACCACAACCAGCCGGATATGAGGCGAGAGGGCCTGACCAAACCAACTTCACTTTCCTCACACATAGTATTATTACACACCTACCAGAATAGCTGAAATTTTAAAACTGTTAATACCAACCATTGGCAAAGGGAACTTTATGTACTGCTGATGGACTGGACATTTGCACAGCCACCTTGGACAGTCATTTGGCTTTACCTACCAGAGCTGGTACCTGCACACCTAAAATCCAGCTATTCCATTCTAAGTCATATACCTAACCAAACTGCATACATATTGTGAGGAAAATAGAATAGTTTACTCAGGCCCCCTCTCCCCAGGTGCATCATGTTCTTTGTAAACAAGTTCTGTGTGGCTGGAGTTAGTGGGTATGCACACCCATGTATCTTTTTAGTTTGTTGCTACTGTGTGTTCTTCAGAGTTTGTGAAGCAGCTGCTGGCCGGCAGAGAGCTTGCGTCTAAAAATAGGGCATGTTTACTTTGCTGGCAGCTGCTCAATTTTTCTTTGGACATTGCC
>NW_007761248.1:6206-6427 GCF_000696425.1 Galeopterus variegatus | reverse complement strand
CCCTTCCCTTCCCTTCCCTTCTCTCCCTCCCTCCCTCCCTCCCTCCCTTCCTTCCTTCTATTCCCTTTTATCCCATTCCCGTTATTCACTCCATAAGCAACACAGGCAACCACTCCAAAGTGTTTAATGTATATTCTTTTGTTAGTATGTGTGGTGGTTTTAAAATATGTACATTATCTCTTTGACACTCCTCTCTTCAAAAGGTGGAGCCTAATCCCCCC
>NW_007761248.1:0-2283 GCF_000696425.1 Galeopterus variegatus | reverse complement strand
TTTTTAAATAATCTCCATTCTAATGGGTGTGAATCTATACTCTTTTTTTATTCTACTTTCATTGATTTTGCCCCTATCATTTAAATTTTTTTCCTTCATATTTCTTCAATTTTGCCCTATTGTTCATTTTCCAACTTCTTGAGAAGAAAACTTGGGTTGGTTTTTCTTTAAACTTTATTGTGTTTTGCTAAATGACCAGAACAACAACAAAACAAGAAGACTTGACCATCATAAACATATTTGCACCCAATAATATGATCTCAAAAATACATCAAGCAACAACTAACAGAAATGCAGGGAGAAATTGACAACAATTGTAGAGCTGTCAGGTTAGCTCAGTTGGTTATAGCACATTGCTGATAACACCAAGGTCAAAGGTTCAGATCCCCATCCTGGCCAACAACCAAAAGAAAAAAAAAACCCAAAAAGCCAATTGTAGCTGATTTTAGCACACCCCTTTCAGATAAAGTAGAGATACATAAACAGAGATATTGAATTGCAATTAATAAGTTTAAGATATTAGATATATCTATATCTAAAAATAGAAGACAAACAGTGGACGTCCCTACAGAGAGTGCAAACGAGAAGAGTATCAAGGCTGAGTTAAATTGTACTCTGTATACTTCTATATTGTTTGGATTTTGTATAATGGAATTATTCGTGTATTATTTGTTTACTTAAAAGAACAATAAGAGAGAAAATACAAGAAGAAAAAAACAATAGTGGTTCAACCCACTTGTCTACATTTTTGCATCTTGTTCACAATCATACCATAATACTCTGTGAAAAGACTCGACAAAATCAAAATATGTAGGAATTATTGTAATTCCCAGAGTAGAAAACTCATTTACAAAGTGGGAAGTAAAAATAATGTGGAAAACTTTATGTGGTAAGTATTTAACTATGTTTAGGTACCTAAGCACTTGAGGATTTGGGGATAAGTTAAATTGCATTGCTGAACTGCAAAAGCAACTCACAGTGGGTCAGAGCATAGTGGGCAAATTTCAATTCCCATGTAGCAAATTTCCATAGTAGCAAGTTTGAAAGAATGAGTCAATCAACTCTGGAAAAGTAAGAAGAGTCACAGAGGCTAAGTTGGTAATACTCATGCCAGCACTGTCCAGAAAAGGTGGAGCTTTGTCCAACAGACTTTGAGTATTTCAACTGAGATGAATAAAACAAACTCTTTTAGCTTGGTGCTATTAAACAATCAATTTATTACTTTGCCCAGTTTCCCTTGTTCTGAGACCATGCATCAAGCATCTTTCTGACTTCCAGTCAGTTCTGTCTATATGACTTGAGAAGGTTGATGTTGAAAGCAGTAAGTCCCTGCAACTATGATTTCACATGGTAAATAAAAACTGTGGATGCCAATTACATTTTGAATTCCCAAACAGCTAGACTATAGAGAGGAAATTTGCTAATTATTTCTTGTCTGTGTGAGCTATCTTTTTAAAGGTAAATTTATAAACTGGCATTCTGGTGCTTACCTCAGGCTGTTGTATTTTAGTTGGCATGGTCAAGAGCATATTTTGTAATCCTGGAAAGTGAAAGGTCAGATATAACTGCCTTCTCTGGTGACACAGCATATTTTCACTTCCATATGGCTGTATGTTCTCTACAGATTGTTTTACTGGAATCCACTCTGACCATTGTGATCACCATTTCCTTCTTAAGAGTTCACAAACACTCTATTAAATAACCCAGTTTCAAATTTTGCTGGTAAGCAACTAAACACGTACTGGTTTAAGATTCTAGAATCTATCTTTTTTCCCTTTTTGGATACTTACCGGTCTGCAGTTGTCTGGCACCTCTTGAATTAAGAAGTCATGATTTCTTCAAGAATATTCAAGGTACTTCTGCAAGCTACTCCTTCTTCCCTCTCCCTTACATATTATAATGTGCAACCCAAACAGAAAAGACAAGGAAAAGTGGCAGAGGTCAAATTCTGTTAGACAACTGTCAATGTACCCATCCACTCATCCCCTCAACAAACATTTGCAGATTTCTGGGTAGAGTGTGCTGTATAGCATTTCAAAGAAATAAAACACAGCATTCTTAAGCCCAGGGTTGGAGTAGTGGGGGCAGAAAGAGTGTGCGGTGTCACCTCTCCCAGGGTGACAGAGATGCAAAGGATTACTTAAAGCCCATTTCTCCAGAACAGTGAGAGGCCCAAAGCGGTTACCCCAGGAATAATTCTTTAAGAGAAGAAAGATCCCAGGAATAGCCCCGAATCAGGTTTTCTCTCCATTTTTATTCTCCAGGCAAGAAAGTTACAGAAAA
>NW_007761247.1:6008-6427 GCF_000696425.1 Galeopterus variegatus | reverse complement strand
CAGGGGCAGAGGGTAGACATTTATAAACCTGCTGGTACTCATGTGTTCACACCTCAGGTCATGGCTGGAGGGTGAAAGGGGACTGCGGGGATGGCAACCACCACCCTGTACATGAACCCTGTGCCCTCAGGCTGTCTTCTCATGTCCTCCCTGGGGTTAAGACTGGCCTCCAGCCCTTCCCTCCTGGGGGATCATGTTGCTCTCACTGTGCATCTCTACCATGTCCTGTCCTAGAGTGAAGACGATTCTTCCCTGAGCCCGGATGCCACCCACATGTGTGGCCTGTCCCGGCAGGCACCCTGCAGAAGTGGGTGGAGCACCTGGTGCCTGCTGTCATGCGTGGCAATCACTCCTATGAGCACACATTTATGTTGAGCTACAGGAACGTTGCCACTCCCCACCAGGCGCTGCACATGCTG
>NW_007761247.1:0-653 GCF_000696425.1 Galeopterus variegatus | reverse complement strand
TGGGGCAGGAGGAGCTGCAGACAGAGCTGGGGGACCTGGAACGGGAGGAGGCAAGGCTGGCGCAGGAGCTGGAGGATGTGGACTTGAACCTTGCAAGGGCGGCTGCAGAGCTGCAGACAGCCCAGTCCGAGACTACACAGCTGCAGCAGTTGGACCGGTGGGTCCAGAGGGACTGTAGGGCACTTGAGTGGCAACAGCTGGGACTGTAGGATGAGCTGAGGAGCGTGGAGAACCAGCTGTGCCACGCCTGTGGGCAGGTGCACTGGCTGAAGATAACCAACATCTTCAATGCCACGTTTAAGATCTGGGAAGAGGGCCCCTTGCGTGACATCAATAACTTTAGACTGGGTTCTCTCCCCACTGTCCCCGTGCACTGGAATGAGATTAATACTGCCTGGGGACAGACGGCATTGCTGCTGCTTGCTCTGTCCAATGTGATTGGGCTGCCGTTTCAGAGGTACAGGCTGGTCCCCTGTAGAAACCACTCCTATCTGAAGTCCTTAACAGATGGCTCCACTGAGCTGCCCCTGTTCTTTTGTGCAGGTGGGGTGAATCCTTGAGTAACAGACTTGACCATGCCATGCAAGCCTTGCTGGACTGCATGCAACAGTTCAAGGAAGAGGCTGGGAAGGGTGAGCAGGGCCTCTGCCTGC
>NW_007761246.1:5932-6427 GCF_000696425.1 Galeopterus variegatus | reverse complement strand
CAGGAACTGGAAGTCCAGTGCAGTGAGGTTGCCACCCTCAGGACAGAGGCAGTTGGTTTGCGCATCCCCACCCCCCCGAACCAAAGATGTTTATTCAGATCCTTCACCTGCTTCTGGCAACCCTGCCTGCATTAGTGAGATGCTTGTGCAATTCTCATAGCTGTGAGGAAGGGGCAGAGAACCCATATGCCTTTCCCAGGTTCCACCTTAGTGGTCTCATGCCCAGAGTTGAGAACTCTTGAAAACACACACAACTGAATTGACTCGAGGAGAGACATGCATGAAACTGCCCCGCCTCCTGGGTCCCATGCTACTGCAGCAATCACAGATGTGAGATTGGCCCTAATATCCAAGAACATTAGGCTTCAGCCCTGGTAGAGAATGGTTCCATACCCCTAAGGTTGCATCCAGTCACCTACCCTAGAGCCCACATGGCAGTCCAAGGCAGCAAGAGTGTTACCTTCAAAACAGAGGGTGTCAGCATGCACACTTTAC
>NW_007761246.1:0-571 GCF_000696425.1 Galeopterus variegatus | reverse complement strand
CCAAAACATCATGATACTGGCATAAAATCAGGCACATAGATCAGTGGATTAGAATAGAGAAACCAGAAATCAACCCATGTATTTTCAGTCAACTGATCTTCAAGAAGAACACACCTTGCAGAAAGGACAGCCTCTTCAGTTGGAAAAATTGGATATACATGTGCAGAAGAATGAAATCAGACCTGAACCTCTCACCATATACCAATATCAACTCAAAATTGATTAAAGACTTAGATATAAGACCTGGAACTATAAAACTCCTAGAAGAAAACATGGAGAAAACACTTCAGGATGCAGGACTGGGCAATGACTTTATCAATAAGACCTCAAAAGCACAGGCGACAAAAGAAAAAATAAATGATGGGATTATATCAAACTTAAAATCTTCTGCACAGCAAGGGAAACAAAGAATGAAAATGCAACTACAAAATGGTAGAAAATATTTTCAAACTATGCATCTGGAAAGGGAATAATATACAGAATATACAAGGAACTCAAACATCTTAATATAAAAACAAATAATCTGATTTTAAAATGAGTAAATGAACTGTATAGACATTTTTCAAAGGAA
>NW_007761245.1:5415-6427 GCF_000696425.1 Galeopterus variegatus | reverse complement strand
CGATCCTTCAGGCAAACTCAAAAGAGCATGGATCTTATCAGTCTTGTTCTTAGCTCAGTAGTCTGAGAGAACCTTGCAGCAGTGAAACCCAGCAGCCATGAGCACACCTTGCATCCGAATCTTGGTTTTTCAATATCACTCTCCAATAAAAGGAATCAGGGCTCCTTGGAGAAGTGCTTGACTCCAGGGTTGAGAAAATGCAAATGAGCATGGAGCAGCCTGTGCTACCAGAAAGTACTAAAAAGTAAAAAATAAAGGGGGCCAAGCCCGTGGCGCACTCGGGAGAGTGCGGCGCTGGGAGCGCAGCGACGCTCCCGCCGCGAGTTCGGATCCTATATAGGGATGGCCGGTGAGCTCACTGGCTGGGCGCGGTGTGGGCGACACCACACCAAGGGTTGCAATCCCCTTACCGGTCACAAAAAATAAAAAATAAAAATAAAAATAAAGGAAGTATTGGGCCGGCCCGGTGGTGCACTGCTACAGTGCGCCACTTGGGAGCGCGGCAGCGCTCCCGCCAAGGGTTCTGATCCCACATACAGACTGGCCACTCACTGGCTGAGCGAGGTGCGGAAGCAGCACTGAGGGTTGCGATCCCGTAGCTGGTCCCGGTCCGGTACGGGCGCGACACTGAGGGTTGCGATCCGTTGCCGGTCACCAAAAAAGACAAAAAGGAAAAAAAAATAAAAATAAAAAGATTTAAAAATAAAGGAAGTATTAAAAAAAAATAAAAAATAAAACAATAAAGGAAGCATTAAAAAAATAAAAAATAAAAAAAACTGGAAGCATAATAAAAAAACATAGCATCAATCTGAAAGAATTCTCAGTGTTCAAAACTGAAACAAAACAAAGCAGCAAAATAAATAACAAAGGTATTGACTTATAACCCAAAGAATAAAATAAATACCTGTGAATTCCTATTTAGAAAAATAAATGACTTAATAAATAAATAAGTGGAGAGAAAGGACAGCTCTTCTATACATATGATTCCAATTAATAAATGTAGAAGTAATGA
>NW_007761245.1:0-900 GCF_000696425.1 Galeopterus variegatus | reverse complement strand
TATCGATAAACTGCTGCAGGGATTGTCAAGAAGCTCACATCCTCGGAGGCCTTCTCTCTACCCTGGCAGGCCCCAAAAGACCCTGGAGAAATGCTGTGTTCACAGCACATTTGCACAGGACACTGTCATTGAGTCACTGATCCAGGACACTTTGCTTGACTACCGTCATAAGCTCTTAGTGCAAGAGCCATATCCAGACTAGCACAAGCTCCTAGGCTCCTTGGGTGTGTCCCATAGAACTGAGATCAACAAGGTGGCAGGAGGATTCTATGGAACAGAGATTAAATAAGTTTGGAGGAAACTGGAATAAGTAGGATTTGTGATTGCAGGACTTCTCAGAGCTTTAATGTTCTGATATGCATAATGAGCCTCCCAAGAGGAGAATATAATAGAGAATGTCTCCCAAACTCCTTTGACCATGGAATTGTTTACTTCAGTAGAGTATCCCAGCCAAGGTTCCAAGGGGCACACTCTGGAAAATGCATTATCAAGTACGTCCAAGGTCAGCAGGCAACTGTCAGGCAGGACTATCGAAAGCAGAACTTTTTAAAATAGGGATCTTTTGACTTGGCTTTTATACCCCAACCGATGCCAGTTTCCATCCAGAAGTGCTTTAGCCAGATCAGCTACAACCTGAGACCTCCAGGTCACACGAATTTGGTTTAGCAAAAGGTACCATCAAAGCCTACACCCCAACCTGTTAACTGTAGAGACTGCAGGTAAATGAGATTAGGATTGGTGGAGGAAACATTCATATCCTACTTTATACACTTTCATTTTGTTCTTTTTTTAAATAACAAGCATGTATTCTTTTTAAGTTTGTACTTACATAATAGATGCGATCCTTCAGGCAAACTCAAAAGAGCATGGATCTTATCAGTCTTGTTCTTAGCTCAGTAG
>NW_007761244.1:5769-6427 GCF_000696425.1 Galeopterus variegatus | reverse complement strand
TTATGTACCTTAACAAAATAATATTTTTGCTTTTATTTTTTCTTTTGGTGGCTGGCCAATATAGGGATTGAACTCTGAACCTTGCTATTATCAGTACCACACTCTAACCAATTGAGCTAACCAGCCAGCCCCCCTATTTTTGCTTGTATATATTAATTAAACCTGGACCTAATGTAGTACATGACTTCCTTCATAATATCTCATTGTTCTTCAGTGACCCTATTTACTTTCTTATTACAAAATCTGTCTTAGGGTAAGAATTTTTAATCTGATTGGAAACAGAAAAATCAATCATCACTCATTAATATTTAGATAAATATTTACATAGGTATAATTACAAAGCAAAGGTAAAAAGTTGAAAATCATGGATTGGCTGTTTATTTCAAATGCTTAAGGGCGTTAATAAGTACTTTAATCCAAATTCTATATGCTGACTTGCAGAGAAATAAATAATTACTTGAAAAAGATGATAATTTTTTCTTTTATTATATTTTCTGTCCTTATTTTTTTGCTCACTAGAGCAATTCATACTTTTGGCAAAAATTAAACCATTGCAGAAATAAATGAGATGAAAGTCCCTCAATATCACTCTGAAGAGGTAACTCCTGATTACATTTTGGGTGAACATTGAAAGAGGTTATATATATATATATATTTT
>NW_007761244.1:0-557 GCF_000696425.1 Galeopterus variegatus | reverse complement strand
CCTTCTCACATACCTTCCCCTATGTACTTCTTCATCTGGCTGTTCATTTGCATCCTTTGTAATATCTTTTATAATAAACCAGAAAATGTAAGTGTTTCCCTGAGTTCTGTGAGTAGTCCTAGAAAGTTAATTGAATCTGAGGAGGAGGTCATGGGCATCCTGATTTATACCCTGCTGATCAGAAGCATAGGTTACAACCTGGGGCTTGCAACTGACATCTGAAGCGTGGACAGCCTTGAGGGACTGAGCCTTTAACCTGTGAGTTCTGATGATGTCTCCAGATAGATAATGTCAGAATTGAATTGAATTATAGAATTCCCATTTGGTCCAGTTGGTATCTGCTGGAGAAACTCTTGGTGTGTGGGGAGAAATCCACACACATTTTGGTGAACAGAGGTGAAGTATTCTGTGTTGAGTGTTGTACTGAGTGTGATAATAGGAAAAACAGTTTGGTTTCTCCTATCTTTAACATTATCCTTTAAAAACCATTATATCTTATAGGGAAATGAATTCAGAGAACTCTATTTAAAAACAGTTGACCCCTGATGGAATATCTC
>NW_007761243.1:6205-6427 GCF_000696425.1 Galeopterus variegatus | reverse complement strand
CATCAGACCAAGCACATCGATCTAAGTAAACTCATGAGACCGAGCTCATCGACCTAAGTAAACTCATCAGACCAACCCCAACGATCTAAGTAAACTCATCACACCAAGCTCGTCGATCTCAATAAACTCATCAGACCAAGCACATCAATCTAGGTAAATTTATCAGAGCAAGATCATCGATCTGAGTAAACTCATCAGACCGAGCTAATCGATCTAAGTAAA
>NW_007761243.1:0-563 GCF_000696425.1 Galeopterus variegatus | reverse complement strand
TCGATCTAAGTAAACTATACAGACCGAGCTCATCGATCTAAGTAAACTCATCCGACCAACCTCATCGATCTCAGTAAACTCCACGCACCGAGCTAATCGATCAAGCAGAAATAATCTGACCAAGCTAATCTATCTAGGAAGTACAATCAGACCAAGCTAATCGATCTAGGAAAACTAATCAGACCAAGCTTATCAATGTAGGGAAAATAATCAGACCAAGTTAATCATTCTAAGTATACTCATCAGACAGAGCTAATTGATCTAAGTAAACTCATGAGACCAAGCTCATCGATCTAAGTCAACTCATCAGACCAAGCACATCGATTTAAGAAAACTCATCATACCAAGCATATCGATCAAAGTATACTCATCAGACCAAGCACATCGATCTAAGTAAACTATACAGACTGAGCTCATCGATCTAAGTCAACTCATCAGACCAAGCACATCGATCTAAGTAAACTATACAGACTGAGCTCATCGATCTAAGTATACTCATCCGACCAAGCTCATCGATCTAAGTAAACTCATCAGACCAGGCACATAGATCTAAGAAAACTCAT
>NW_007761242.1:6026-6427 GCF_000696425.1 Galeopterus variegatus | reverse complement strand
CTTGGTCACCCTTGGATTCAGGGACCTGCTACAAGGATGTGGGAGGAGCTGCTACCTTCAGGTCCCCAGCTGTCCTTCATCAGCCCCCACAGTCTGTCCAGTTATTTCTCTCCCCCTCCCGCCTCCCCCAGATTGTCTTTTGGGCTCTGGCTGATTCTTGCTGACCTCTGGTACTGGGCTTTATCCATGCGTTTCAGAACGCTCATGAGTCACTAACCCTTTCCAATGACCATCACAGCCTAGCTGTCTGTCACCTCACTAGACTCCTCTCTCAGCAACCACCTGACCTGTTCTCTTCCATGCTATCCTTGTATACTCCAGTAGACGTAGCTTCCTCCAGCCCATCAAACCCCTTTCTCTCTTGCCTTCCTGCCTTTGCACATGCTTTTTCCTGCCTGGAA
>NW_007761242.1:2204-3101 GCF_000696425.1 Galeopterus variegatus | reverse complement strand
AAAAAAAAAAAAAATCAAAAGAAGATTTCATGACACCTGAAAGTATATGAAATTCAAATTTCAGTGTCCATAAATTAAGCTGTATTGAAACACAGCAGTGCTCGTTCATTTGCATATTATCTGTAGCTGCTTTTGCAATAAGACAGCAGAGTTGGGTAGTTGCAACAGGGACTGTGTGGCCAGCAAAGCCAAAAATATTTACTATGTGGCCCTTGACAGAAAAAGTTTATTCACCCTTGACCCATGCATGTGATTTTAGTGTCCTAGATTTGTGCTTCCAGCTGAGTTGGGTACCCTGATCGTTTTGTTTTTTGTTTTTACTTTTACTACCAGGGGGATAATGAGAAAAAAAAAAATAGAAGACTTAACTACCTAGAGCATCTGCAGCTAAAGGAATACAATTTTTTAGTAGTTCCAAGAGAGAAGAACAGTGGGAAACTTAAGTCATCATAGCACAAGGTAGTAGAGGAAAGCTGAAATAAAATGTAAAAAAATGTGAACCCCACACTACGGTCACACTGCAGGCAGCAATTCCATTTCAACCAAACAACCTCACATTAAACCAATGTTGTTAATTTGAAGTTTATTGGTTTTGCAGTCTTATTTGTGTTTAATTTGGAAATTTGTTTCAGTTCTATAGTGAATAAGAGCTAAAAGTATAAGGATTTTATACCTAAGTTTTATGTTCACACATATTAACTAACATTATGATAAAAATAATTTAAGTCAATACTTACTGAAATTTTTCCCTTCGAATAGGGCATATGTTACTTAAGTTTAAGCAGGAAAAAATGGGTGTAAGAAATACCAATTACATTATATCTTTAAATCAGTGCGATCGGCTCTAAGTTGCCACCCACCACTCTGGCAGTAAATTTAATCTCAGTTATTTTGGGA
>NW_007761242.1:0-670 GCF_000696425.1 Galeopterus variegatus | reverse complement strand
TGGAAAACGCCATCAGTCACACCCAATGTGAGCACAGGATTGACCCTCCAGCCTGTTCCCATCCCCCATCATTTATTAGAAACTTGGGCAAGTGACTTCAGTTCTTCAAGCCTCTGTCTCTTCCACTAATGTGGGGACAAATGAATATTACCTCAGAGTGATGCTAAGAGCATTAAAGGAGATAATATTTTTAAAAGTTAGCCTGGTACCTGGCGCAAAGTACATGCCTAAGAAATGTTAGTTTCTTTCTCTCTTCCCCAACTTCCTATCAGTAAACCTGGACCAATATAAAATGGCACTCTTCTTGGCTGCCACCTATGAAGCATTTTCCCCTAGCAAATTATATCTGTGTCTTCATAAATTTACAAGTTACACATAAATAGTTATTCAAACATTGCTGGTAGATTGGTCTTTTCAAAGACGCCTGTCCTTTTCAAAGCTGGGAGTTGCTGGCTGTAGGAAGGAACCCAGCAGGGGTCCTCTGGCCAACACTAGGTCTATGGATGGGGGAGATCCGGACCTCCCTCTGGTAGGACTGATTGAAGTGGAAGGGCCACCATATGTCTTTCCCAGAAGGGTAACTGACTTCCTGCTTTGGTCCCAATTCCCCTGAGATTTTCCTGAAAGCCCTTCCGGCTAGCCCAGTTGGGAGTGTTAGCACATCGGATCC
>NW_007761241.1:6041-6427 GCF_000696425.1 Galeopterus variegatus | reverse complement strand
GTCTTGTGATTTTAGCTCTCAGACCACTGATGCCATCTGCTGTAATAAATCATTCACTCCCTGAAACCTATGTTCCTTTTACAGTTTGCCCTAAGGTGATGGTATAACTGATCAGTGAAACAAAGGGTTGAAGTTAAACAGTAAACATAGCAGGCAGGGCACAAAATGGCATTGGTTTTGTTCACCCTCTAACAAATAGATACCGGATAGGTAGCTAACAATGTCTGCTACAAGTCACAGCATTTTCACTTGTTATTGACTTTTGAATCAAATCGTTATTTAAATTGTTAGTGAAGGTCACATATTTTTTGTGTCCTGTGTAGCTTCATGACACCCAGCTTCCTCTTTTACTCTGCATAAACTTGACTGTGCCATTTTTGACAGAG
>NW_007761241.1:0-730 GCF_000696425.1 Galeopterus variegatus | reverse complement strand
ACTTCCCATATTTTCCCACTGATTTTTCATTCTTAGATCAATATTGCTTTGGATTAGTTTTTGAGGCCGATACCTTAATGTTCTTGCTCAAAATTTATCATTAATTTCACATAAAATAATAGGAACGGTTTTTTATTTAACTAAATTTAATATACAGTCATGTGCCACATAATGTACCATGTATACAATGGTAGTGCCATAAGATTATACTGGTTATACCACATAGCCTAGGTGTGTAGTAGTCTGTACCATCTGTCTAGGTTTATATGATTACACACCATGATGTTTGCACAATTACGAAATCTCCTAACAACACATTCCTCACAATGTATCCCCATTGTTAAGTGATGTATGACTGTATTTCAAATCGTTTTCTTAAAATTTCTCCTAATTTGCACTTCCACAGAATTGGTATAACTTTTTCCCATTTTGTATATAAAAGTTCAAGGTGTCAAAACAGTTACTGTGACTTAGGAAAGTGTGATTAAAATGATTACAAAAATTAAACTTGTGGTTTTTCTTCAATCTCTATTCCCATCAGAACCACAATTTAAATTCTTATATCTGCTTAAATTTTGTTTTTAGAAAATATTACTTTTCTCCTTGGTATTTATTGCTCAAAGGTTCTTTCTTACTGCTTTTTTAATATTTTTAACTCCTCTTTCTGGCCCAATTGGGCAATCTGCTACATAGTACTACTTTTAGTTATTGAATGTAATTGTGATTTTTT
>NW_007761240.1:6227-6427 GCF_000696425.1 Galeopterus variegatus | reverse complement strand
GCTGAAAAGGAATTCTGAGCAACAATCTTAAGGAAACTCAATGAGATACAAGTGGACTCAGATGACAAAAGGCAATGGGAATTTGAAGGAAGAAATTTACAAAGAGATTAATACCTTTAGAAAGAATGGATCAGAATTTCTTGAGCTGAAGGAATCATTCAACAAAGTAAAAAAAACACAACCAAGAGCTTACAGTAGGT
>NW_007761240.1:0-568 GCF_000696425.1 Galeopterus variegatus | reverse complement strand
CTGAACGGTTTGGATATCCCTGATTGCCTATTTTTCTTTGAGTTCTAAGGAGCTAATTGAACTTTGTGTGTGTGTGCTAGGCTTTAACAAAGGCCATTTTGTCATCAATTTTCAAAGAAAGCAATAGTCTAGTAAGATTTTTGCCATGAATGCACTTAGTGAAATCCAGATAAAACCCAAATGTAAGAGGAGTTGAAAGCCTCCCAATTCCAAACACAGAAATTCATGTAATTCTTCTATTTTTAATCTGACACCTCACCTGTGTCCTCAGATTTATTTGGTGTTCCCCAAACCAGAGGCTGTTTCCAGAGAGTAACCTTTACTATCTTATCTTGTCATACTCGGTGAGTGAGAGTTACTGTTGTACAAAGTGGCGTAGGATGTGGAAGTTTAACTGCTACTTATAGTCTTTTAAGGAGTTCTCCTGTTTCAGTCCCACCCACTCACCCCTCCGCAGCATCATCCTCTTCCAGTATTTGAAGGTAAGGTAATCATTGCTTCCAGTTCCTGGGCCTTGCTAGAATGGTACAGCACAAACTGGGAGGCTTCATCCTGGAGGCCCTTTCTG
>NW_007761239.1:5807-6427 GCF_000696425.1 Galeopterus variegatus | reverse complement strand
ATTTTTTTCTTTCCTTATTAAGTTGAGAACTTTCACTTTTTCTCTTGAAGGAAACACTTTATGGCTTCTCTTTGGCATATCTGAGTTGCCAGCATCGCTACTTAATTATTATTAAGTAAAATGAGGGTTACTTGAACACAGAAGGGCACTACCGCAACAGTCGATCTGATGACCTAGACGGCTGGTAAGTGAAGGATGCTGCGTGGACGTGCTGCATGAAGGGATGACTCACACCCTGAAGGGGACAGGGCAGAATGGCCTGAGATTTCACCACACTACTGAGAAGGGCATAATTTAAAACTTATGAATTGTTGATTTCTGGAATTTTCCATGTACTGTTTTCAGACCTCAGTTAATTGTCGGTAACAAACAGCAAAAAAGTGAAATAGTGGGATAAGGGTGGACTGCTGTACTGCAAAACCAGTCAAAAGACATAAAAGAAGACAGGAGATACTCTCTCATAGTCTGCTTTTAGCTTTCATTGAACACTACTGAGAATTCAGAACATTTCATTTCTCACTTATGGCAGAAAGAATAAAATTTATAAAGAAATATATTCCACTATTATTAGACAAATGAGAAGACAAATGAAAAGAGACAGTGGAACTCTATACTCTAAG
>NW_007761239.1:0-379 GCF_000696425.1 Galeopterus variegatus | reverse complement strand
CCCTTCATCATAGCTTCACAGACAGATAGAAGATTCTTTCTTACCATAGTTCTTAGCTACATCAGCATATGATTTTTTTCTTTCCTTATTAAGTTGAGAACTTTCACTTTTTCTCTTGAAGGAAACACTTTACGGCTTCTCTTTGGCATATCTGAGTTGCCAGCATCGCTACTTAATTATTATTAAGTAAAATGAGGGTTACTTGAACACAGCAGGGCACTACCGCAACAGTCGATCTGATGACCTAGACGGCCGGTAAGGGAAGGATGCTGCGTGGACGTGCTGCATGAAGGGATGACTCACACCCTGAAGGGGACGGGGCAGAATGGCCTGAGATTTCACCACACTACTGAGAAGGGCATAATTTAAAACTTATGAA
>NW_007761238.1:5804-6427 GCF_000696425.1 Galeopterus variegatus | reverse complement strand
AAAAAAGACAAAAAAAAAAAAGGAAAAAAAAACTGAGGCACAGAAAAAAAAGACTTAAAAATTTTTTTTTAAAACCAACAGAGCTTTGATATTACGAGACAATATAATGTTGTATAACACATGTGATTAGATTCCAGCAATGGGGCAAGCAACAAATACAAGAAGGAAAAGGGACCAAATATTTTCCAAATTTGATAAGAATTCTAATCCAGAAACAAAACAGTCCAACAAACTATAAGCAGAATAAATGCAAAGAAAACTACACAGAGGCATATCATAATCAAATTTTGGGGGATG
Source organism: Galeopterus variegatus (assembly GCF_000696425.1). NCBI lineage: Eukaryota > Metazoa > Chordata > Mammalia > Dermoptera > Cynocephalidae > Galeopterus > Galeopterus variegatus. Next base: position 6,130 of record NW_007761238.1, on the reverse strand, counting down.
AATTTTAAAGAGAAAATATTTAAGACAATCAGAAAAACAAACAAACAAAGAAACAAACAAACATAAAAAAACACAAGCCAAAAGACAAGTAGGAAAGCATATTTAAAATACTGAAAAGAGAAGGCAGGAGCCCATACCACTGCAACTGGAGAGGCCCCACACCGCTTCCTCAAAGGTGGTCCACAACAGCCACCACCTCAACTTCTACCACTGTGAGGAAGGCTTGCCAACACAGTAACAGCCACAACCATCATGCAGGTGGCCTACTGCATATTTGACTGGATAGGCACAAGGAAAGTCATTACAGGAGCCTGGGGAAAAAAAGA
>NW_007761238.1:0-296 GCF_000696425.1 Galeopterus variegatus | reverse complement strand
CAGAGGCAGCTTTTCAAATTGATTTCAAAAATAATAAGTCCTGTCAGTGTTCCATTTGAATTATTGACTGTATATGGTCCCTTCCCATAATTACAAATGGCTTCCTTCCACACTCGTGGTTACTCCACCTCTTACTGCTAAATGCATTCCCACCCCAATATACCTACTTGCCTATTCTAAAATACTTTGAGTTTCCTGGGAAATAAATTTAAAAGAATCAAAGTAGCTTATGGATTTTTTTTTTCTTTTGCCTGTTGCTAATATGACATTTTTGTTCACACATGATTATTTTTTTC
>NW_007761237.1:6134-6427 GCF_000696425.1 Galeopterus variegatus | reverse complement strand
TGATCTATTTGCTTGTTCTGATGAGTTAACTTAGATCGATTCGCTTGCTCTGATGAGTTTAATTAGATCGATGAGGTTGGTCAGATTAGTTCAGTTAGATAGATGAACTTGGTCTCATGTGTTTGCTTAGATGGCTGTGCATGGTCTGATGAGTTTAGTTAGATCGATAAGCTTGGTCTGATGAGTTAACTTAGATCGATGTGCTTGGTCTGATGAGTTTACTTAGTTCGAAGAGTTTTGTCTGATGAGTTTACTTAGATCAATGAACTCGGTCTAATGTGTATACTTAAATC
>NW_007761237.1:0-452 GCF_000696425.1 Galeopterus variegatus | reverse complement strand
ACTTAGATCGATGAGCTTGGTCTGTTGAGATTACCTAGATCGATTAGCTTGGTCTGATTAGGTTTCCTAGATCAATTCGCTTAGTCTTATTTGTTTTCCAAGATCGATTAGGTTGGTCTGATTAGTTTTAGAGATCGAATAGCTTGGTGTGATCAGTTTTGCTAGATCTACTAGCTTTATCTTATTAGTTTTCCTAGATCGATTAGCTTGGTCTGATTAGTTTTCCTAGATCTACTAGCTTTATCTGATTAGTTTTCTTAGTTAATTAGCTTGGTCTGATTATTTTTCCTAGATCAATTGGCTTGGTCTGATTAGTTTTCCTAGATCTACTAGCTTTATCTGATTAGTTTTCTTAGTTAATTAGCTTGGTCTGATTATTTTTCCTAGATCAATTGGCTTGGTCTGATTAGTTTTCCTAGATCGATTAGCTTGGACTTATTATTTTTCCTAGA
>NW_007761236.1:5804-6427 GCF_000696425.1 Galeopterus variegatus | reverse complement strand
CCCCCCCCTTATATGAGTTAATGTTTTCATATAATATAATGTTCTCCACTTGACAGTGGGTAAAATCTGTGAGTGCTTCTAACCAACATGATATGGTAAAGGCAGTGGAATGTCACTTCTGTGGTTGTGTTCTACTATATGGCAAAAGTGAAGGGATTTTTACAGATGTTATTAAGGTCCCTAATCAGATGACTATGAGTTGAGACTATCCAGCCTGACCTAATCAGGAAGACCCTTTAAAAGAGGATCTGGAGGTCAGAGAATCTCTCTCCTGCTAAAGAAACAAGCAACCTTGAATATTTCACCTGCATGAAATGAGGTAAGCTTGGTAAATGACCACAAGCTTCAGATAAGACCTCAGCCCTAGCTGACACTTAGCTTGCAGCATTGTGACACCCTGAGTAAAGGACCCAGCTAAGACATTCCTAAATTCCTAACCCATAGAAACTGTGAGATAATAAGTATCTTTCATTTTTTTTTTCCTTTTTGTCTTTTTTACTGACTGGTAACAGGATCTCAACCCTCGGTGTTGCGCCCGCACTATGCTCAGCCAGTGAGCGGGAACGGGTCTCCACATGGGATCCGAACCCTCGGCGGGAGTGCCGCCGTGCTAATTTGTGGTA
>NW_007761236.1:0-289 GCF_000696425.1 Galeopterus variegatus | reverse complement strand
ATGTAAGGTAATATATTCACAAGTCAAGAGATTAGGACATGAACATCTTTGGGGACCAGTATTCTGCCCACCACAAAAGTATAACCATGACCTAATCATCACGTCATTGGTTGTAGATGACTGTTAAAGGATAGAATTTTTTTTTTAATTTTTGAAAATGAACAATGAATTGAAAATGCCAAAAGACTCATCGAGATATGTGATGCCTAAATAACTGGATTTTTAAACTACCTGTGAGATGAATAATAATATAGAAAAAGCATTTTTATTTCTTACTTCATATGGTCAT
>NW_007761235.1:5652-6427 GCF_000696425.1 Galeopterus variegatus | reverse complement strand
TTTGAAACATTTATGCTCAAATAAATTCCCACTTTTAGATAATTCTTACCTGACAAGTTTCCCAGATAAGATTGGGAAAATTATCAAACTTTTACATACACAGAAGTGATACATTCTCATCTTCACAAGGATTACTCCAATTTTAAATTACTAAGCAAGATAAAAACCAATTTTTGATAACATGAGCCTGAAGATCTGGACCTGCAAATGAAGTTAACTTAATCAATGGCATTTAAAACTAAATTTCCTTTATCTGGCTAAAGCACTGTCGTGAACATGTCTGATCTCATTGTACTTCAGTAGTGTTACTGAAAGTTTAAGACATAGTTAGGTTTCATTATTAGAAAAATGAAAGCTATCGTTATTACAGCTTAGTTTTTATTTTACATATTTTGCTTACAGATAAGTAGATTATAACCTAAATAAGTGAGTCACTGATCAAAGTCTGGCCTCTTTAAAAAAGAGTTTATGACCTCTTTTAAATCCAGAAAACATGCTGCTGTCAATTCAATTTTTGCAAGAATCCTACGTCAACACGTCCTTATGCCTCTTGAGTAATCTTTGGCAGGATGCAGAACAGCAAATCGTCTTTTATTATCACAGGATGGCAGAAGCTACAGGTTATATGAAACATTTTATGACTTCTCGCAGTAAAGTTTCATTTGAAAATCTATGATCAAGTGATTCTAGTGAAATTTTAGTTTGACCCTTGCCAGTAATAAGCAATAATAAAAATATGGCTGGTCCCACACCCTCACCTCCCCATTGCCACCCA
>NW_007761235.1:0-217 GCF_000696425.1 Galeopterus variegatus | reverse complement strand
ATACAAAACCATATCATCTGAAAACAAAGACAGATTCATTTTATTCTTTACACTGTGTTTACCTCTATTTCTTTTTTCCCCCTTATTGTAGTGGCTAGGATTTGCAGTAAGATATTGTATAGGAGTTGTGAGGGAGGATATCCTTGCTTTTTCCCAGTTGTAGTGGGAGAAACCATCCAGTTTCTCATCATTAAGTATAATGTCAGCCATAGGTTTT
>NW_007761234.1:5003-6427 GCF_000696425.1 Galeopterus variegatus | reverse complement strand
TTATTATATTAAATGTGTTTTCTATATCTTTTTAGTTTACTTCTCTTTCTGGAATGCCTATAATTCAAATATTTGTTCATGTAATATTATTCTATAAATCTCCAACTCTTTGTTCATTTTTTTAAATTCTCTTTTTTTTGTCATCCTAGGTTATTTCAAAACAGCTGTCATTAAGATCAGAATTTTTTTTCTTCTGTGTGATCTAGTCTGTTGTTGAAACTCTTGAATGTGTTTTTTTTCTTATTTTATTTAATTGTTTGTCTGTATTTTCTTGCATCTCAATGAGTTTTCTTTTTTTTTTTTGTCTTTTGTCTTTTTCCGTGTCCGGCAATGGCTTGCAACCCTCAGTGTTGCCCCCGTACCGGACCGGGGACCGGCAACGGGATCACAACCCTCAGCGTTGCTCCCGCGCCTCGCTCAGTCAGTGAGCGGGAACCGGTCTGTATGTGGGATCCGAACCCTCGGGCGGGAGCGGCGCCGCACTTCCCAAGTGGCGCACTATCCAGTGCGCCACCAGGCCGGCCCCTCAATGAGTTTTCTTATGATTATTAATTTGAATTTTTTTTTTTTTTTGGCAGAGTATGAAGCCACTAGCTAGAGCTGCATACAGGGGGTCCAGCCAGTCATTTCTTGGACAGTGGGCATGGCCACTATATAATGCTGTAGAAAGCTGGCACTGCCAGCTGCTTCTCAGGCGGTCAGTGAGGCCCCAAAGCAGAGCTGCAGAGGGGGCACAGTCATCCAGTCTCAAGCACTGGGTGATCAATAGAGGGCCTAGCCAGCACCTTCTCAGGTAGTTGGCATGGCTGCTAGGTGGAGTTGCAGGGGGTGCCCAGCCAGCTGCTTCTTGGGCTGTGGGTGAGGCTGCCAGGCTGGACTGCTGAAGATGAGACCTCCTGGATGCTTATCCATGAGGGCACAGGTGTGCTTTACTTCTACCAGCCCGGGGGTGTGTTCTTTAGGGTAGGAACACATAAGCCATTATTCCAGGTTGGGAGCTAGGGCATATAGAACTCAGCCCACTGGAAGGTGGGGTGGGGGTGGGGTGGCGGGGGGAAGTCTGCTTGTCTGCTTTTATTGTATTATTTAAAGGATACAGAGTTTGAGTTTGGAATGATGAAAAAGTTCTGATGATGGATAATAATAATGAACTAGGTAGTTACGTAGGGCTCCTTTCTTCAGCCTAGGATCTGGCTGGTCATTACTGCTGTACTTTGAAAACCAGCACTCCTCTAAATACAAGTGGTAGTGAGGAGTGTGGTTCACTGTCATAAGTAATCCAAATTATCCCCTGGGGAATTCCCTTGTTACTCCTCCTGCACTTTTATTCATTAACATGGGGCTTATACTTTTTCCCAACCACTATTTCCTTCAGAGTCTTAAGGAATTTTCTGCATGAGCTTTCAGCTTTGATTTCTTTCTTT
>NW_007761234.1:2242-2883 GCF_000696425.1 Galeopterus variegatus | reverse complement strand
GGTCTCTGTCCCAGAAATATCATTACCATGCTTGGGGCTAACAGATAACCTTGGTAGGAGTTGGCTCACAGTGAAACCATGTAACACATGTGTCTTCTGTTTGATGTCTAAATACATTTTATCAATGCTCTTAATATAAAAAACCTAACTGGTCTTTCCCTTTTCCCCTCCATACATCGTTTTCTATAGGCACATTAGGATTTTAGGACAAATGATTGAAAATATGTTTTCAAGACTTTCTTTCACCAGTACCACTCTTCATGGTTGGCTGAATGCATATAGTGTCACTGTTGGGATGCCTTCCTCTTCTCCTGTGGTTTGTCAATATCCCAGTGTTCATGGGTCAAAGTAAAGAAATGTTCTTTAGAGAATTCAGGATATGCTCACAATTGCAGAAAAGTACCCTTATCCACAAAAGATAGAAATATTCTCTTTGCAATTTCTCTCAATATATTAATAAATTGATAGATGATGGCAAATATTCTCACAACTTGTTGAGAGTTGCAACAGTTTACTACCCATGCAAGAAATTTTTTTAATTAAACAATGTAGTTTGTGGTTTAGGCAGCTTTCATAAAAAAAAAAAAAAATTGAGAAAATTGTGCTCTTAATTCTTTATCCAAAAGTAATTCCCATCCCAT
>NW_007761234.1:0-1007 GCF_000696425.1 Galeopterus variegatus | reverse complement strand
ACACCCACTCAGAAAACAAATAAACGAGAAGCTCAACTCAGCTCTCAGCCATCCCCCTTCCTGGCAAGATGATGTCCAACATCTTCGTTCTTTCTCTGCTTCTCATTCTTGAAAAGGAAGCAGCAGTGATGGGACAATATGGTGAGTGTATAGTGTGGGTCTGGAAAAAATTTAATCAGGGAAAATAACTTAACTTATAACTGTATGTTGGGTGTGAGTACAGACCTGTTTAAGCAGGTATTCTTCTCCACGATGGAAATCAAGTCTTTTCCATGGAAAGCCACAGCCCTTCTGGGAACACCAAGATTTGATGAAAAAAAGTTGGGGGGTAAGAGCTAGAAGGGAACTTTGGACAAAATGAAACAAATACATTCTTACTATCAATTATCAGGAATGTCAAAAGGCCAATTATCAGGTAAGTCATACCAATTACCAAGATGACAACGGGACCAATCATTCCTCCAACAATGGCAAAGCAGAGGCTGTTATGGATCCCAAGTCCATTATGTTTCCCAAACTGAAGACAGAGTCATTGATGGTTATCGCAGTCAATCACAAAGTTCTAGTCATGTTAAAGTATACCGACAATATCCAACAAAAAGGGGATTTGGAGTCGTACACGAACCTATGATTTATTAGCAAGTGGAACAGCAAGACCAATATCAATGTAAGTTTCTTACCAAATGAAGCAAAAACCTTCCCCAATGTTTAGTACCTCTGCATGAGGACTTTTGAGGATTCGATTAATAACCACTGTCCACACCAAGAGAAGTACTATGATATAAGCTGTGCAATGATAAGCATCATTCCCCAGTGAAGTGACTACCTGGTAGCAGCTAGAAAGGATGCCTGGGCTATCAATGGGTCCTAGAATTTCTATCCCTAGTAGTATATTCCTGAGTAATATTTTTGCACACTCCTGCCAGTCAAAAATTGTTTTGAACATGCACTGCCAACATCCACATATTTATAAATTTCTATCATTTTCTTGACAATTCTTATACTTT
>NW_007761233.1:0-6428 GCF_000696425.1 Galeopterus variegatus | reverse complement strand
TTTTAAATTTTATTTTAACTTCTCAATATACATTGTAGTTGATTTTCGTGACCCTTTATCCATTCCCCAGATTGCTTTCTGAACGACTGTAGCGCTACATTTCGAATGGCATGGGGGAAAACACTCTTTTGCCCAGATCTTCACCCACAATAGTGCTGCAGCTCTTTTTGATGTTTGTGTTGCCAGCCTGGTGGGGGGTTTGTGTTGCGAGCCTGGTGGGGAGTATAACATGGTATCTTACTATTCTCTCACCTTGCATATCTCTGGCCAGTGGTGAACTTTCGGCCATCCCTATATGGGATCCAAACCCGTGGCCTTGGTGTTATCAGCACCACACTCTCCTGAGTGAGCCACAGGCCGGCCATTTTTGTCTTTTTTCGTGTCCAGCAATGGATCGCAACCCTCAGTGTCGCGCCTGTACCGGACCGGGACTGGCAAGGGGATCGCAAACCTCGGTGCTGCACCCACACCTCGCTCAGCCAGTGAGCGGGAACCGGTCCGTATGTGGGATCCGAACCCTCGGCGGGAGCGCCACCATGCTCCCAAGCGGCGCACTGTAGCAGTGCGCCACCGGGCTGGCCCCGGGTTTGCACTTCTGTGAATTATTATTTATATCCCCTTTTTCCAAATTTATATCCCTTCATATTCTTTCTTGATACAGGGCTAGCTGACTGGTCAGTGTACATGGCCTCTGTTGATACAAAGTCCCTGAGCACTGTTAGAATTCACATTTTTAAAGCATGAACTGACTCATCTGTATGAGTCTCTCCCTGGAGAGATTTAGTATGCCATCCTCAAACCAGGTAAACTCCAGGCAGCAGAACCCAGGTGATTCCTTCCCACTCCTTTTCTGTGGCAAAACACCTTTGTGAAGAGAACACAAATTCCCAGCTCCCAAAATACCTAAATGAGTCAGGTGCCTTATCAAGAAATGCAGGTCTGTAGCAGTGGGATAAGGTCTCTCTAGTGGTGTCAAATGCTGCCCCTGAAAACGTTAACGAGTCTGCAAATAAACATCCCCCGGGCACAACAGGGTTTCAGGATGACAGATGTGACTCTGTGCTGTCTCGAAGGACGCTCTGATAGGGAGGCGCGTGTCTCTCTCGCTGATTACTCAGTGTCTGCGCTCAGCATCTTAATTTATTGCTGCCAGCTGCACGCAGCAGATTATTACCTAGTCAGTAGGGAACACAGCCCACTGCTGAGGAGACATTGGCCACTACGCTGTTCATGTTGTGCAGTCACAGAGACCAACTCTTTCTCCTGAAGCCCTTTGGTAAATTAAAATGATGTGGATTGCTTGATCTCCTTGTAGCTACAGTGAAAATGATCGAGAGAACTCAGCCTTGTTTAATGACTAGATCATCTGATTTTCTAAGGAGGGACTTCTAGAGGGTTAACAGCTACTGAGAATTCTCTGCTGCCAGCTGCCACCCAAAATTATCCATCTGCCCACCACGTCCTTGCCCAGCACTAGCTGAGAGCACAGGCAACTGTAACTGGTTCTAATTATCTTGCTCCCAAATGATTTGTTTTTTAAGAAATATCTCTGCTTCCTGTTTCAAAGCAGAAACCTATTTGATACCAAAATAAGTATATAACCACAGACACTAAAGTGGAAGAGAGCATCGCTGCATGTTTGGCAGGGACTCCAAATCAAATCAAGAAAGATTAAATGACCCACCAATTATGGTTAGTCAACGTTAGGATTAAGACCCTAACATGTATACCCCAACTATCATGGGAGTATTGGAATGCTCATGGGTGGTTTTCAGGGAATGTGTGGAACCTCTAAAATTGCATGAAAATTGTATGCGTCTGCTTTTCTTTCTTTTCTTTCCTTCCTTCCTTCCTTCCTTCCTTCCTTCCTTCCTTCCTTCCTTCCTTCCTTCCTTCCTTCCGGGGAAGAATTCACAGTTTTCATCAGATTCCCAAATGGGTCCCAGGTTGGAAATGAATTGAGAGTTTCTATTCCAGAAGAAACTCAAGTCCTCAGGAGGGGACTCTAAGGTCAGGGACAGAGTAGAGACTTCAAGGACAGACATGGGACGTAGGTGTTGATGGAGGAGAAAAGGATATTGTAATTCTCTTTCAACCCTTGGTTTTATTTTCTACATGGTCTTTTCTGTCATGAGGCAGATGTGGTAAAGTGGAACTCTGCGTGTCCTCCGTTGGGAACTTTCCTCTGTTCCTCGATGGTCCATCGACACTGTGATGAGCCTGGGGAGGGTGGCTTGAGAGGGTGGCTTCTGCTCACTCTCTGCTCAGTGCTCTCCACCCTTCTCAACTGTCACCATTCTCGGTGAGGATGAGCCAGAGGGTGGCTACAGAAGACAGGGCTGGCTGGACTCTTGTCTAGACCTTCCTTGTCCCAAAGGAGCAGCAAGAGCTGAGACTTTCATGCTTTTCAGCCTGGTTCACCCGAGCAAGAGACCAGACCTGAGGTTCAGGTGGGAGCCTAACAAGAGACAAAGTGTGCACATTTATCTGGAGGGTCCTCTGTGCATCCCTTGGAGGCCAGCACAGGAACAGCAGCTCAGCGGGGATACAGAACTCAGGGACTGGCCCCACTCAACATGATTAACATCATTTACTACCGGTTACCTGTGGTGTTTAACTGCTTTCAAGCATCCAGCAGACACCATGAGTGGGTTGAGCTGGGGAAAACCAAACTCATTTCAGTAGCAATGCCAGGAAAAGCAGATTTGCAAAGTAAGTCTGACATACATTGATCAACACACTTTTGTTGTTGATCGTGTGTCTGTAAAAGACTTTTCCTACAGCAACAAGCAGTGGTTTTAAATGCCCAGTCCTTTCGAGGATCCACACCACTTGCGTTCTTCAATCATGGTAATGCTCAAGGCATAGAAGCTACTGTTATATCCTCCTCCTTTATTATACCTTGTTTCATGTTCAAATGATAAAAAAAAATAAAAATAAAAAATAAAAAAAGTAAAGTTACCACATCTTAAAAGATCATTCATTGAACAAGTATTTATGGAGGGTTCACTTTGTGAGAGGCCCTGTTCTAAGAGCAGGAAACCCAGGAAACTAAAATCCCTGCCTTTATAGAACTTGCATTTTAGTGGAAGAAGACAAGCAAATAAATAAAAAGAATAATTATGTGAGATGATGATAACTACTATAAGAAAAAAAGCAGAGGAGAGGGACAGGGGCTGCCAGCGTGTGGGAGGGATGGTGTAAGTGTGCCATTTAAGGTAAGAAAGACCTCACCAGAAAGGAGACACTGGAGCAAAGACCCAAAGGAGGTGAGAGTGTGTGATGCATGTGTCTAGGGGAAAGAGCTCTTGGCAGGAGGAACAGCACATACAAAGGCCCTGAGGCAGGAGCACACTCAGAGACCAGCATGGTTGGAGCAGAGTGATGAGAAGGTCAGAGAGGTGACGATGGGCCACCGTCGGGCACCCAGGAGTGGAATCCGACTCTGATGCTTCATTTGATTGATTTTTTTTCAGACTGCTGAACAAATAACTGCAATTCTTTTCCCAAAGAATTTAAAAATGAAAAAGGTAGTTTCGGGGTGGAGGCAGGAGGTGAGAGTTTCTACAGTGGTTTCCTCAGAGTCTCTTTATATTTCCTCCCATCCTTGTCTCTTTCAGTCTTTTTCCAGCTCTCTAGCTGTCTACCCTCTGGGGTTATGGTGTAAGATGGCAACCTTCAAACTTTAACTAGCAAGGGACCCAGCAGGGGCACCTCTGTGTTCACAGACCAGACACACGAGACACGCGCTGGGGAGAAAAGCAGCAGCCTAGGCCCATCACCAGCTTGTTGAGGAGAGGTCCCTGCTCCATGCACAGCACAGACCAAACTCCTGGGTCTGCCACCCTGGGGAGGGCCTGGTCACTGGTGTTCCCTGCCTGTTGCCACTGCCCTCACCTGGGGGCCACAAGCAGATAAGATATTGGTCCCAATCGCAGCTTCCAGGCTTCATTTCTGAGCCATAATGGAATTCCAATGAAGCCCACTGCCTACCTTCCTGCAAATCTACCATGCCTCCCTCATGTCCTTGCAAGCTTTGGTCACTGTCCGGTTCCAGGCTCTGCTCACTGTCTGCATCTCCTGCATTACCTGGGTTAGGCCCTCAGTGCTCACCAGGCTGCACTGGCTCTTTCTTCTAATTGCAATTCTGATTCACCCACCCCACTCCTCGTCCCTCGCATGCTCCCTGCCCCATCAGCCATCCTTGCTCCACCTCACCTATCCAGTGCATTCTCCACAGGGCCTCTAGATGATCTTCTAAAGAGCAAATCTGATCATATCACTCTTCTGCATCACTTAGGATAAAATTCAAAAATCTTCCTATGGCCAGCAAGGGCACAGTGTGACTTCTTTTCCACCCGCTTAACTAGCATAATGTGACTCACCTCTATTCCTTGTTTTCTAAGCACTAGACATTTGTGTTTTTTCTCAGCTCTCAAACATATCAAGTTACTTCTCATCTCAGAGACTACACCATCATATCCTCTACCTGAAAAAGCTTCCTTCTGCCCTTCTGTCCTGGATAACGTCCACTCACCCGTGTGGCTTGGCCAACATGGCTCTTCCTTGGGAACACCCTCCTGCAAACTTTGCAAAATTAGACACCCCTGCTCCCCAGTATGGCTTCTTGGCACTTTGTACTCTTGTTTTGTGACCCTTAGCAAACTGATCATGGATTCATCATTGATCCATTGTGTACTTTATTTACGTCTACACTATGGACTCCACCATTGCAAAGACTCACTCATTCCTTCTACTGCAGGTTTCCAACAACAAGAACAATACCTGGCACATAGTAGGTGGTCAATACACATTTGAAAGTGAATTAAGTGGCTGAGAATCCGCAGGTGGAGAAATAAAGCAACAAAGCTGCTCACTCTAAACTTACCCTAACACAAACTTACTGAGAGCCAAGCCCTTCTCTAAAATTAAAAAATGCCTTTAATGTTTTAAAATTCCCCTGTGTCTGAAGCTGAATTTTCTTTCAGCACATTTTACTTCGTGGTGAAGTAAAGGGCCTTGTAAAAGGTATAGCTTCCAACAATGTACACATAATTCCCTAAGTGATAAAAAGAAAGCATAGCTATAGATTTAGAAAGCAATGTCTTATTGTAGAATAATATTTTATACAGTGCTCTAGACCAGACGTTTTCTTTCTTTAAAACTGATAGCAAAGGTCACGAGCATCCAGTGGAAGACTGAAACATTAGCAGTTCTTCATCAGGCACTTAAGTGTTCCACTCAGCCAGTTGCTTTGCCCAATAAACAAGAAACTAATGTCTCTTTCTATTTAAAATCATGACTACAAATTTTAAAATCATTTCACGGTGTGTGGACAGCCAAGTTAGGCTGCAAATGTATGACTATAAAGACACAGGGTGCCTTAAACTAATTCTCAAAACAAAGCACATTGGATCAGTGTCTGGATATTATTTGTTTGATTTTGCTCCTGGCTCCTGTTTCAAGCTTAAAAAGGCTGGAGCCCATACAGCGTGGGTATTGCAAAACCATTAGGTTAAACTGCAGGCTGCCTAACTCCTAGGGCAAGTGGAATCAATGGAAGGTCTATTGATTTACTTTGCATTTAAGTAGATAACACATTAAATGACCTTCTGTGAATAAAAATGTGATTCCTCCAGAGACTGATCTTTTTCCAAAAATAAATAGGTTTAATGACCTTTTAGTGAGAGCAATGATTAATTCTCAAACACAGCAACTATTCTAATCCTTTTCGCAGTGTATCCACATTCTCCTTTTTCTTTGGTTCTGATTTTGCATTTTTTCTTTTATTAAGTATTATATCTTTGGCTTAAAAATGCCTCAAGGTCTTTTATTTTTTTGAAACAGAGGTAAATATAATAAATTCAATATATGGTAACATTGTATTTTATTTGTATAATTGTACGGTACAATACTCTATGTAAATTAAAAAAAATAATAATGCTATATTGTACTTCCTTGTTTTTGTTTTTTTAGCAGCTGGCCTGTAAGGGGATCTGAACCCTTGACCTTGCTGTTTTCAGCACCACACTCTACTGAGTAAGCTAACCAGCCAGCTCCCTATATAATGCTATATATATATATATATATTTTTTTTTTTTTTTGTCTTTTTTTCGTGACCGGTAAGGGGATCACAACCCTTGGTGTGGTGTCGTCCGCACTGCGCTCAGCTAGTGAGCGCACCGACCATTCCTATATAGGATCCGAACCCATGGCGGGAGCGTCGCTGTGCTCCCAGCCCCACACTCTCCCGAGTGCGCCACAGAGCCGGCCCTGTAATGCTATATTGAAACACCAAAATGTATCCCATAAACATGTACGATGAAATTAATTAATTAAATAATTAATTTAAAAGAATACTAAATGCTTATAGACATACATATAATGTAAAGGTACAAAACACACATAGAAATTATAATACCAACTTC
>NW_007761232.1:6202-6428 GCF_000696425.1 Galeopterus variegatus | reverse complement strand
TGAAAAGCAGCTAGACAGACGTCCCCAGAGGAAGATAATCAGTGTCACGACGGACTCTCAGCAGCATCTGCAGAAACAGAAGACAATAGAAAGATGTCCTCAAAAGATGAACAAAAATAATCCTGAAGCTGGAATCGAAACCCAGTTGAACAATCACTCAAGTGGTTGCGAAAGAGACATCGCAGACACAACCGAGAGTGACGAGCCGGTTAATGGCCACCCTGGA
>NW_007761232.1:0-874 GCF_000696425.1 Galeopterus variegatus | reverse complement strand
CCAGGGGTCTGCCTGTCTTTGAGTGGTGTCACTCTTAGATACAAGCACAGTAAAACCAAGCACGGGAGTAAACCGAGCTCAAAACCAAACCTTCAAATTTCTCTATTGCAAAGTGGTCAATCAACATTCCAAAAAACCAGTGAGGATATTTAATCACATTGATCTTAGCTCGAATATCACTCATGCATTTTTTAGTGAGGGTGAAAATGTTTCATACCATTAATAATTAAACATGTACACACATTGTCTCTTTCTTCATCATCTCATCCTGTTCTAATTTATGTTGTACACACGTGATACATGTGCAGAGTGTGGATGTGCTAGAACAGTGTGCACATGTACAAAGTAACAAACACACATGCTGGGGTGTGGGGACCATGCGTCTCATCCATTGACGGGTGCTTGCCTCTGGCCCCCCAGTTCTCTAGAAGGGAGAGGGTGGGGGCAGGAGGCACTAAACTGGCCACGTCCCAGAAGTGGGTGATGTTCCGCAGGGGCCCAGCCCAAATCCCTGCCTGCCCTGGCACTCTGTCCAGGGCCCCTCTCCTCCAGCTCCTGTTCACAGGACAGGACTCTCTTCTAGGGCCTCAGAGTGTGCAAATGCCTTGTTAGCACCTTCTCCGACAGCCCTGGAAATGCTTTGTGGAAATTATGGTATGATGATGACGATGACAATGACGATGATGATGATGACAAATATTTCTCTAGGGTGGTGGAATTAATAAAAGGCTTCTCCACACATCTTCTGGCACCCTGCTTACCACACGGGATTACAGGGGAAGGGAAAGGCATGAAAATTGATCAAGCGCCTGTTATGGGTCAGGCATCAGCTTCTCGAACATCCCACTCTGGTCCCAGACAAGGTAGATATCAA
>NW_007761231.1:0-6428 GCF_000696425.1 Galeopterus variegatus | reverse complement strand
ATACAGCCACGGGGAAACAATAAATGTCCTTACTGTTGTTAAGTGCTAAATTATGATTTGCTTTGGAAGCTCAGAGGAGAAGGATGTTGGTTTCTCAAACTCAGTGATGGTTCTGGAAGATTGATCAAGCACAAGGGTTTAGGTAATTAAAAATGTGAAGAGTTCCCAGGCACGGATGGGGGAGAAAGATGGAGAAAGCATAAGAGATTCAATATTGAAGGAGTTCTTGGGAACTGGGTTGAATGAGGGAGGTGTGTCCAGACCAAAGGCATTGATTATTTTTGGAAGTGGTTTCATTGCCGGAGAACACTTCTGTCTGGGATGTGGGCAAGACTGCTATGCAGAAAGAGTTCACGTGCTAAGTCCTTACCCCATAATTCAATGTCAAAGACAGGCTCCTCTCCCTTGGGTGATAAATTACCTTCTCATTTCTAATCTTGTTTTGAATTTTCTGCAAGCTGAGCTAGAACTAGGCCGAATTGAATGAGTTTTTTTTTAAGTTAATTTATTTATTCATTTATTTTATCTTAAATTACCTTCTCATTTCTAATCTTGTTTTGAATTTTCTGCAAGCTGAGCTAGAACTAGGCTGAATTGAATGAGTTTTTTTTTTTAAGTTAATTTATTTATTCATTTATTTTATCCCAAACACTTTTGCTACTCCAGAGTGAAATCCCCTTTTTCTGGCCGTAAGTTATTTAACACAATGGTCTCCTTCTCAGAAAAGTTTTAACTTCTATTACTAGAAGATTTTTCTAGGTGAGTTAATGAGAGTAGAACCATGTTCTCAAAGCATTTTATAATAGGATTTAATGTAATAATGTAGGAAAGATACTTTGAAACTAATATTGAGCATCCTTTAAAATTTTCTAATTTCCCTTTATTCACATAACACTATATATTGATTGTAAGTGATCAGGGAACAGCATTCCATTTAACCTATACGAACCACAAGTTTCTCAGACATTAAATGACAGTTTGAAATTGCAAAATCAGTGAAAAATATTTTTCTAATTTTCAAAATTCTCACCCTAATTCTGTCACTAAATTTTCACCTGACTTTCTTCCTAAATGTTCCCCTTTCCCCCTAATTACTGTATTCTCATTTAAGTCTCTTGTTTTCAATTTGCCATATGTAGCATATGTAGACTAGACTGTCATTTTCTGCAGGCAGTAAAGCATAGCAATTAAGAGGGAAAGATCTGAAGTCGGAGAGATCCAATGTTGAGACCTGGCTCTGTGTTTCATAGCAGTATGTCCTCGATCCAGTTACTCAGCACTTCTGTTTTTCAATTCTCTTAACTGTAAAAAGCATATAGTAATGGTACTTACATAAGAGATTTTCATGAGGATTAAATAAGATCTGGGATGTGAAATGCTTAATACAGTGCTTGTTATTGACAAATACTAAACATCAACAATTATTGATAATGACTATAAAATAAAGATCTGTTTATGTTTTTCTAAGGTTCATCCTGCATTTGTTTTCATGTAAATATCCAGAAAATATCACAGTAAAATCATGCCTGTTAATTTATATATTTGACAATAACTGGTGGTAGGTAAGTAGTAGCAGTTTCTAATAGTAATATGATTTTATAGTATGCGTTTCTTAAATATTTTTGAGACTGAGTTTAGAATTTATACAATAGGTCATGTTAAATATGTCATCTAATTGAACTAAAACTGTTTATAAAAATGATATTCAATGTTAAGAATATGATTACTTATTTAAATGTTTAATTGTTTTAAAAACTGGAAAAAATGGCCAAACCACATCCAAGACTTCAGAGACATAAGAGAAAAACTAATAAAACATTAGAGGGGAAAAATAAAACAGGGACACATGAAACTCTAGGTCAATGAAGACAGAAAATATGGAGGAAGACAATAATGATTGGATGTGAAAAAATAGAGCAAATCCCTCTGGGGTAGAGTCATTAGAAGTAACAATGTAGTAAAATAATAAACAAGCTGCTTTCATCCTGAAAAAGTACACACAGGTATTGATATTCAGCTCTGTACCCCACAGATATGTACAATCAACTATGTTTTAATAAAAAAGAAAAAAGGAATAAAGAAAAAGCATAACAGGAAAAGTGTTTTTTCACAATGGAGTTAAATATATTGAATAAACACACTTACTATTCGTGTGATGAAAATGGTTCATTCATTCCAGTGGCCCAGACACCTACCACATTGTGGGAAATGCCTTCAGAGATATGAGTGGAATAAAGCCACCACCAGAAAAATAAACTCCAGGGAATTCCCAAGAGAGTCCATCTCACCATGATGTTCACCTCAATGGGAGCTAAAATAAAATATGTGCCTTAATTTACTCACAAAGTCCTACATGTTCTTCCAAAAGCTCCATCACTGGATTCATTAGGTGTTGACTCTGAGAACAGGAAAGTGAATTATGCTCAGACTGAACCAAGTGAATAAACAACCTACTTTTATATAGTATTAATTATTAGTAAATGTTTGTTGGATGAATTAAAATTTGTTTAAACCTTGCATGTTACAGTGGGTAGAGCTAGTTTTTTGTGCTCGTTGGTGTACTGTGCTTGTTGTTTAGAAGAGATTGCTACGAGGAACGTTGGATGAATTAAAATTTGTTTAAACCTTGCATGTTACAGTGGGTAGAGCTAGTTTTTTGTACTCGTTGGTGTACTGTGCTTGTTGTTTAGAAGAGATTGCTACGAGGAATACCAGAGCTACAGGATATTAATAGGTGTTAACAAAAATGTTAAAAAGCCTTCCATAGTCAAATATATTTGGGCTATGCTGGCTTATGCATTATTAAGTAGATTGTTTGACCGTAGGGCTTTGGAGATTTTAAGATGCTCATGTGCCCTGTAAATCACCAACAAGGCTATTTTGTTACATTAATGTCATTACACTGTAAGTGTTTGGAGAGTGTCTCACAGTCCTGATGTTCTACCAAACACAGTGCCGAAAACCTAGCAACAGACATCAATATTCACAGTGTCACTAATTTGTGGGCAGCCCTCAGAAGCCCATGATCTGAAATAATTTGTAATTTGTCAAAGTTAGTATTTGAATTTCAGGCACTGTACAGAAAGTCACTTAATTAATTAGTGAGCCCAGCTATTCCCCACCTCCTCAATTTTTCTTCCTGATGGCATTACCCTTTTGAAGAGATAAAGCTTTGTTTTCTTTTTGAAAAAGGGGCATGAGAAGAAAGATACGGCTGGTGACAATAATAAAGTGAATGTGAAAGTTCTGAAGAAAATCTTAGCAAGAACACGGAAGCTGTAGAGATAGTAAAGGGTGGAAAATTGAATTGAGCTATAGCTTTTCTTGATAGGAACACACCCACCATATGATTTGTATAGAAACAAGAAAGAATGATTCAAGAAAAGATTTCACTAAGTTCCTCAGCTAGTGCAAAAGTTGCTCTCCATATAAAAAAGAACTTTACTGAAAGGTACAAAGGTAGATAATTTCTCTGTAAAGCTATGCATAGGAAGCATGTTATTTTGGAGACATGTGAATGGGGAAATTCAAGATCCTGAAGAAGTGTTTCTATATTTGGGAATTTGGGGATTTCTGACATTCTTTTTGATTTATCCTGTGAGAGTATTGACAATCTTGCTTTGATAGAGTAATGTGTTTTTTTTTTTTTGATTGTTTGTTTTGTTTTTTGTCTTTTTCGTGACCGGTAAGGGGATCACAACCCTTGGTGTGGTGTCGACCGCACCGCACTCAGCCAGTGAGCACACCGGCCAGTCCTATATAGGATCCGAACCCGCGGTGGGAGCATTGCTGCAGTCCCAGCGCTGCACTCTCCTGAGTGCGTCACGGCCGGCCCCATAGAGTAATGTTTATCTAGTACTTGGTGCCATCTTCTATGCCTACAACATTTATTCTGAAGGAAGGGTTGATGTTCACTTTATAGATGAGGAAACTGAGGTCCGAAAGGATAAGGAACTTAGACAGCATCACACAAGACTGGTGATTCAAAGCAAAGCCTGCCTCCTTCCAAACTCTGTCCACTGCACCAGGCAGCTTTCTAATAAGTAAATGGCTTCTTAAATTGAGATTAATTTTGGAGTCACTACTTCTGGCTTATGGTATTGGTACCTTGAGTCCTCTATTTTAAGTATAAAATTTTATATAGTCTGGTTAGTTATGAAACTGAACTGCCCAGTTCACAAAATCGCCAATGGTTATTTTGAAGTTTTCTCCTCGGTGAACACACTTAATGAGGCTATCATTCCTTTTTTGGATAAGTACGCCTTGAATTTCTACTACCTAACAAACAGTAAACGAACACTCAATAAAGGTGAGTTACCATGATCAATACAAAACTGTCACAGAATGCATCTTATTTAAAAGATATGTACAAAGAATTCTTAAAACTCAACAAGAAAACAAGCTGATTAAAAAAGGTCCAAAGACCTGAATAGACACCTTTCCAAACTAGATATACAGATGGCAAATAAGCATATAAAAAGGTGCTCCACATTATATGTCATTATGGAAGTGCAAATCAAAATGACAATGAAATAATCTACACATCTATTAAAATGGTCAAAATGCAGAAATTGACAAAACCAAATGCTGATGAGGATGCTTAGCAATAGGAATTCTCATTTATTGCTGCTAAGAATGCAAAACGGTACACTTCGAAAAACAGTTTGGTGGTTTCTTACAAAACTAAACAAGCTCTTCTCATATGATCCAGCAATCGTGCTCCTTGAAAGTTATCTAAAGGAACTGAAAACCTGTGTCCACACAAAAACCTGTACATGGATATTTATAGCAGCTTTATTCGTAATTACCAAAACTTGGAAGTAACAAAGATGTCCCTTGGTAGGTTAATGAACAAATAAACTGGTAAAGGAATATTATTAGGCACTAAATAGAAATGAGCTATCAAACCATGAAAAAATATGGAGGAAACATAAATATATATTACTAAGTGAAAGAAGCCAATCTGAAAAGGCTACATAATACCATATGATTAAAAATGTGTGACATATTGGAAAAGTCAAAATTATGGAGACAGTAAAAATATCTGTGGTTTCCAGGGGTCATGGGAGAGAGAGAGATGAATAAGTGGAGCACAGAGGATCCTTAGGGTAGTAAAGCCACTCTGTATGATATTACAGTAGTGGATATATGTCATTATAAATTTGTCCATAGAATGGACAACACCAAGAGTGAACCTTAATGGAAACTGTGTGCTCTTGGTGATAATGATGTGCCAGTGTAGGTTCATAAAGAGCAAGAAATGTGTAACTCTGGTGGGGGATATTGATAATGGTGAAGGCAGAAAATATTTTATATTAGAAATCTCTGTACCTTCAGCTCAGTTTTGCTATGAACCTAAAACTGCTCTAAAAGATAAATTCTTTTAAAAAATATATCCAAGCCTGGGTTAAATGCTGTCTTCTCAATGTAACCTTCTCTGATCTCTCAGCTTAGGCGATATCTCTCTGACCCTAAATGTCCATTGTGCTATATGCCATTTAGCATTTCTTTTCTTGTTACTACAAGAGGCAGTATGGCCGAGGTAATTACAGAGAGTGTGGAGTCAGAATGCCTGGAATTAAATTCTGCCTCCACTGTTTATTAGCTGCACAACTTGGGCAAAATAGCCAAAATTCTCTGTGCCTCAGTTTCCTTATCTGTAAAATGTGGGTACTAAGAATATCTGTCTTATACATTGTTGTATTTAGTAAGTACAAATTACACACTTTGAACAGTGACTGGCTGGGATTAGTATTTCACACATGTTATTTGTTGTTGAATTCATGTCTCTACCCTCAATTGAACTGTAAGCTCCTTGAGGATAATGGCCAGATCCGATCCATCTTTATCTGGCAAATTATAGGCACTGGATAAATATTATTATTGAATAAATTAATTGAATGATTGTCTGTAGAGATTTTTCTCACAGAGTTTTGCTGTATTTTTCATCTTTATCTGGCAAATTATAGGCACTGGATAAATATTATTATTGAATAAATTAATTGAATGACTGTCTGTGGAGATTTTTCTCACAGAGTTTTGCTGTATTTTTCATGTTTTTAAAACTGTAAAAGTCAGGTGAATGCTCTTTAGAAAATTAGTTGCATCTCTCTATCCTTTTATTCATGGTCTTTCCACCTTGGCTGATCCCATCTCTCCAAATCTTTTCTTCTGTTTAAAGTGGTATCCTTAGGGAAGAATTATGTAAGAATATCTGTGCTATAAGCAGTTGAAGCAGTAGCTCATTACAATTAAAAGTAATTAAGACCATACAGGGAATGGGTTTCAGCAGGAGCACAGCAAACATCAACTAGACCAATGTCCTGGGGCTTTCCCAGCCCTATGAACTCTAGTAACCCTGCAGCATTAGGGCACAAGGGGCCTTTGTATCAGTGTCATCCAATATCACTGATTGCCCTACTAGGAAA
>NW_007761230.1:6098-6428 GCF_000696425.1 Galeopterus variegatus | reverse complement strand
TCATTTGCCCTGAGGGGTCTCATGACTGAGGAGTGGAAAAGTAATAAAGTGCCCTCTGCAGAGAAAATGGAGTCAGTTTGGTTCACAGGCCTCGCCTTACTCTGCTTCAATAATAGCCAGTGATATTCCTCAAGATAAATCTTTCAAAAGTTTATTCTAGCAGAAGTCACATATTTAACCAGAAACATACTCAACTTTTGTACACACACACACCCCACACACAGTAACTACTCAGATCTGATGGAATACTAAAATATATATTAATCAATTCATTTTCAAGTATAAAATCAGAGATTTGAATATCAGTGAAACCAAATTTTCTTCTGAGAT
>NW_007761230.1:0-991 GCF_000696425.1 Galeopterus variegatus | reverse complement strand
AAATCAAATGTATTTGAATATATACAATTTACTTTTTAAAATCTCTTCATCATGACTAAATGCAATCTGGTATTCTGGATTAGATCTTGAAACAGAAAAAGGACATTTGTGGAAAAATTGATGAAATATAAATGAAGTTTAGAATTTAAAGTACAACAAGTTTTGACAAATGTACTGTGGTAATTTAAGTGTTAACTTCAGGGAAAACTGGGTGAGGGGTGTATTGTTTTTATTTTTAATTTTTTCGTAAATATAAAATTGCTCCAAGTTAAAACTTTATTTTTTAAA
Source organism: Galeopterus variegatus (assembly GCF_000696425.1). Taxonomy (NCBI): domain Eukaryota; kingdom Metazoa; phylum Chordata; class Mammalia; order Dermoptera; family Cynocephalidae; genus Galeopterus; species Galeopterus variegatus. Next base: position 703 of record NW_007761230.1, on the reverse strand, counting down.
AAATCCCTTTACTCTCCAGGTCCAGAAGAAACCAGGCAATTGGAGTCCTTTGTAGCAATTCAAGAAAACAGCTAAAATAAGTCATTGCTTCGTATACACTAAAAGTCTTTGGAGAAAAGACAGCAACCAGCAGCTCTTCAGACAGGATCTTCTGAGAAAGACAGATTTAACCTGCTCTTAAATCTCATGTATACTATTTATTGTGTTCTCTGTTTTACTAAATAAATCTACTTTCTTCTAGTAATGGAGATTGTGACAATTTCTTTTTAATGTTTGAAAATTCTTCAGGGACAAAATAAATTCAGTAATCCAGAGGGATGGAGCCTAGTCCTCAGGTGCTATTCATGAATGTGAGTTCTCACTGCTCTCTCATGCCCACCAACAGACTCTCAGCCATAGCTAGTATAACACAAAGACCAGATTTATTTGTTATATGATACATGTAAATGAGTTAAAGTCTCCTACAATTCACAAAGAGGCTTAATTTTATTCCAAAAACAATAACCAACTAAATACATTTCACAAGGGAAAAAAACAAAAACACTGAGGGACTTTTGAATGAAAATGGTGTAATGAGTTCATACTTTGAAAACTGTCTTAGTTCCAGAAATATACAAATAACAGAAAAATAATATTAAAAAAGGAGGGCCGGCCCGGTGGCGCACTGGATAGTGCGCTGCTTGGGAAGCGCAGCGGCGCTCCC
>NW_007761229.1:6079-6428 GCF_000696425.1 Galeopterus variegatus | reverse complement strand
GGTTAAGTAGTTGTGACAGAAACCATGTGGTTTGCAAAGACTAAAATATCTTGGGAGGGAAGCTTCCTCAAGATTTCCCCATTCTTCGCTATGACTGCTTGGAGATTCATGGAAGAAATTCCATAACAGGTGGAAATCGATCTGAATCTGTAACCCTCAAAGGCTTCACATATCACTTGGAACTTAGAAATGGTTTATCAAAAAGACATACAGTAATAAATGCTGGCAAAGATGTGGAGAAAAGGGCACACTCCTACACTGTTGGTGGGACTGTTAATTCCAACCACAACGGAAAACAGTATGGAGGTTTCTCAAAAAACTACAGATAGATCTTCCATACAATCCAGCA
>NW_007761229.1:2560-3859 GCF_000696425.1 Galeopterus variegatus | reverse complement strand
TTTCCCCCCCCTTTTTTTTTTTTTTTTTTTTTTTTTCTGGAGGTGGGAAAAGTAGATTGAAGCCAGTCGTTTAGGGTGATTAGCTGTTCACAAATTTTTTGTGGGGTTGTAGCCCGTCAGTCTAGTAAGGGCTTAGCTTAATTAAAGTGATTGATTTGTGTTCAGTTGATGTAGGATGAAGTCTTGCAGTCCTTAGGTCAGAAATTAAGTGAGGGACACTTGCTTAGGGCTTTGAAGGCTCTTGATCTGTTTAACCTAAATTTCTAGTGTAGGGTGGAGAAGACTGGAGCGAGAGGTAGGGGGAGTGTTGATAGTATTACGAATGTTGGTAGGAGGAATGTTTGTTTTGTGTTTTCAAATTGTCATTTTGTTTTTGTGTTAGTCACTGGGAATATGGTGAGTGCTGTGGAATAGATCAATTGCAAGTAGAAGTATAACTTGAGTAGTGCTGCAATGGTTATAAGTGTGGGCAGGGCAATGTTGCTATTTTTTACCATTTCTTGGATGATAATTCATTTAGGTAGGAACCCCATGAGTGGAGGGAGTCCTCCTAGTGATGGTAGGATTAGGAGGATTGTAGGGGTGATTAGTGGTGTTTTGTTTCACAGGAGTGCTAGAGAGGGGATCGTGTGGTTTGTGTTGAGGTTGAGAGTGTAAGTATGATGTAGATCAGTAGGTTGAGGATTATGATCGGGGGGTTGTAAATGAGGATCACGATTGTCCAACCTATGTGTGCGATTGATAAGTAGGCAATAATTTTTCATAGTTGTGTTTGGTTGAGTCCTCCTCACCCTCCTACTAGGATGGATAGGATGGCGGTGGTTAGGGTGATGTAGGGGTTGAGTAGCGGTGACATTTGGAATGTAATTGAGATAGGGGCTAGTTTCTGTCATCTTAGTAAGATTATGCTTAAGGTTAGAGGGATTCCATGTGTTACTTTTGGAACTCAGAAGTGAAAGGGGGATAAGCCTAGTTTGATGATTAGTGCTAACGTTAGTAGTGCAGTTGCTAAAGGGTTCTTTATGTTTGTGATTGTTCATTGCCCTGAGTTTGTTGTGTTGATTATGATGGCTATTATTAGGAGTGTGGATGCTGTTCCTTGTGTGAGAAAGTATTTGGTGGGTGCTTCTGTTGACCAGGGGTTTTCTTTTTTTTTGTAATTAGGGTGGGAATAAAGGCAAGAATATGTATTTCTAGGCCGGTTCAGATTATTAGCCAGTGGGAGCCTAGTATTGTGAGTATGGTGCCTGTGAATAGGGTCATGAGGATAAGAAGAATTATGGGGTTAATTAGTGTGAG
>NW_007761229.1:0-741 GCF_000696425.1 Galeopterus variegatus | reverse complement strand
CATTCTGGAAAAAAAAAAATCCTAGAATTATTTGTAGTCCATTTGCCCTTTGGAGGATACCCGTGTGTTCCTCTACTAACTGAAATGCTAAATATGTATACACACACATATGTGAATATATTATATATATACGTATATATATATATACGTGTGTGTGTGTGTGTGTGTGTGTGTGTATATATATATATGTATACACTGTGAAGGTAAATTCTAGGTTTTAACTTGATCAGATTAAGAAACGCCAAGAAACCTGTGTCTCTCTGGAGAACTCCAATTCACATACATACACATATATGTGAATATATGTGTGTGTGTGTTTTAAAGAAAAATGGAAGAAAATTCAAATTCAAAAAGAAACTTGACATGAATTGCTAAACATTCAGCTATAACTAGTGAAGATTTTTATAACAGGTGAAAAATAGCAGAGATGGCCAAGAAAATTGTAGAATAGTTTATGAAATTTTACTAAAAGTCAAAGACATTTAAAACAAGGCCATGTGAGGAAGCCATTAAACTATTGTGATATTCCCAATACCTTCACAGCAGACACATCTTCTTCATAATACATGTTCTTAAACTCATAACAAATTTTATTTCAATTTATTTAACTTATGTCAAAACTTAAAATTCTGGCCGGGCCGGTGGCGCACTGCTACAGTGCGCCGCTTGGGAGTGCTGCGGCGGTGCTCCCGCCGAGGGTTCGGATCCCACATACAGACCTGTTCCCGCTCACTGGCTGAG
>NW_007761228.1:5456-6428 GCF_000696425.1 Galeopterus variegatus | reverse complement strand
TACCAAAACTGACTGAAGAAAAAATAGAGAATATGGATAGATCTATAAGAAGTAAAAAATTTGAACACCAGTGTTCATAGCAGCAATATTCACAGTAGCCAAAATGTGGAAGCAGCCCAACTGTCCATTGACAAGTGGATCAATGACAAATATGGTACATACATGCAATGGAATATTATTCAGCCTTAAAAAAGAAGGAAATTCTGACACATGCTATAACATAGATGAACTAAAAGACAAACACTATAATTCCACTTATATGAGGTATCTAGAATAGCCAAATTCATAGACAGAAAATATAATGGTGATTGTCAGGGAGTTGGGGAGGGAGAAATGCAGAGTTGTTGTTTAGGGGTATAGAGTTTCAGTTTTACAAAATGAAAAAGGTTCTGGAGATTGGTTGCACAGCAATGTGAATGTATTTAATACTACTGAATTGTACACTCAAAAATGATTAAGATTGTAAATTTTGTTTTATGTAATTTTACCACAATTTAACAAAAGAAAAAAAAAAGTTTGCTTGCAGAGCATAAGGTTTCAACACTTGTCACTATACTTGTACATACACAATGTACCCCCCAAAATTAAAAATATAATAATAAATTACCAATTAAAAATATTTCCACAGAGTATAGTCCAGAACCAGATGATTTTACCGTTAACTTTTATCAAATACTTAAGGAAAAAATAATAGTAATTCTTCACATCCTTTTTCCAAAAATAGAGGAGAGAACACTTCTGAACCCAAGCTATGAAGCCAATATTACCCTGTTACCAAAGCCAAAGACCTCACTGGAAAAGAAAACTACAGGCCAATTTCCTTCATGAACATAGATACAAAAATTCTTAACAAAATACTAGAAAGTTGAATTTAGCAATATATTAATAGAATTATTCACTATGAGCAAGTGGGATTAATCTCTGGAATGTTAGGTGGTTTAATGTGCATTTCTTTCTTTCTTTTTTTTTTTT
>NW_007761228.1:0-529 GCF_000696425.1 Galeopterus variegatus | reverse complement strand
CAGATGAGACACTAGAGTTTCAGAAAGGTTAAGAGACTTGCCTTAAGGTCACCTAACATCACAACAGAGGGAGTATGAATATAATCCTCAGGATCCCTGTGCCAGGCTTTCTGGAAAAAAATTTTTTTTAATTGTGATAAAATATACATGTACCCTTTTAATCATTTCTTAAGAGTATACTTCGGTGGTATCTAAAAATGTATTTTTGAGAGCAGGAAATTTCCTAGTTTTTTAAATAAGAATTTAAGAACTTAGGGTTTTCACTTCAGTAATAATCTTAAAAAGTTAAGCATAGTCAGACTCGACTGGATAATTACCTAAAAAATGAGTGCTGAAACAAAATTTCTGAGCTCCAATTTTAGTTTGTGCTTATTGGCACCATCAGTAAATTTTAACTGTCATAATCTGGTAAGAAAGTGATGGAAGTGGATTTGATGCTGAAATGATTCCTTTAAGCTTTTCCTACACAATATAAATTAAGGAAAGTCTGTGGTAATTCAGAAAAAGAGAAAAGTGTTAGAAAAATTGA
>NW_007761227.1:6042-6428 GCF_000696425.1 Galeopterus variegatus | reverse complement strand
GAAAAATCATATTTCTTTCAGACATATCGAAAATACGTTTTTATAATTAAATATCACATTTACATTAGCAAAAATGTAGAAAATACAGAAATTAAAAATATCATTCATAAATCTAGCTCCTGAATAAACTACATTCTAATATTTTTCATGTCTCTGATCTTAAGATTTTATTTATTTTTATATCTTTGTATTTTTGATCCTGATTTTTTCACTTAATATTTTGTATAGTAAATGTTTCCCTGTTGTCACACAGTATAATTTTTCCTGTTAAAGAAATATTTAATTGAGTGAATTACTGTAATTTACTTAACCATTTTCTGAAATTTGGACATTTAGTTTATTTTCAATTTTCTGATATTATAAACAACATATTTACAAATATCTTC
>NW_007761227.1:0-389 GCF_000696425.1 Galeopterus variegatus | reverse complement strand
TCCACTGGCTTCTTTTTTACCAAAACACTCAGTTCAGTGGCTTCTACCACCAGTTAGTATCTGATTCCCTTTTATCTTGTACTGTTTTCTAACTACTTAGTGTTTTTGTCTCCTCAACTCTCTTTTTAACTCCTTGAGGACAGGGGTGACTCATTCTTTTCTCCTTATTCTTAGTTAAATTTGCCTCATAAAAACTAAATGAGCTCATATCTGACACTATAAAAACTAATTACAGAACATCAAAGCTGGAAAGGACCTTAAAGATCCTCTAATTCATCTTCATTTTAAAGAAAAACCTAAGTTTTAGAGAACCTAAGAGTCTTGTGCCAAGTTAGGATGGATTTGGTGATTTAACTCCATTAGGGAAATATACAGAATTGAACACATTA
>NW_007761226.1:5663-6428 GCF_000696425.1 Galeopterus variegatus | reverse complement strand
TCTCCCTAGGTTGGTGGAGTAATGAGTGAGTTTTCACTCTATTAGTTACTTAGAACCAGTTGTTTAAAAGATCCTGGCACCTCCTCTCTCTCTCTCTCTTCCTTCCTCTTCCCGTATGATTGGCTTGTCCCTGCCGCTGGCTGCCATTTACCACCATGAGTAGAAGCAGCCTGAGGCCTGCACCAGATGCAGCTGTCCCAAAATCACAAGCCAAATAAACCTCTGTTCTTTATAAATTATCCAGTTTCAGGTATTCTGTTAGAGCAATACAAAACAGACTAATACAGGCTAAATCCTACCTCTACCGCTCTGTGGGACTTTGAAAAAAAAGAGAAAGAAAGAAAAGTTTTTCTCTCTTCCCCCCCCCCAAGCTTCAGTTTCCTCATATGTAAAACAGACATAATTCTTCTTAGCTTTTCATATTGTTTCAGGAACTAGCAAAGTGCCTTTACCAAAGTACAAATTCAATAAAAAACTGGTCTTTTTTATTTTTTCTGTCTCACTTGAAAGGTTGTGTCTACATTACAAAATCTCACTGCAGTCAAGTGGTAACTTCAAGTACCTGCATAATAAATTTGTGTGAGGTATGAGTCATAACTATCTCTTGCAGTAGATGTCATATGTTTGCACTCTTTCTGATTTCTTTCATGCTGGGGTAGGAGATAGGGGCAGTGCAGGACATGGTTCAGACATGTCTTAGAGTCAATCACAATGAACCTGTCTAAGCCACTTGTTAATTACGGCCCTTAGAAAATTTTTTTGGGC
>NW_007761226.1:0-753 GCF_000696425.1 Galeopterus variegatus | reverse complement strand
ACTTTGAGAATGTTTGAACTTCTGAACATTCCAACTGCTTGGACATTTCAGATCGTAGTGAAAGGAACCCCACTTCACTATCAGGATTTACACATGAATTTCTTGGAAAATACCCCGGGGAAATGGCTCCATCTGTAAGTAAATGGAACATAATGAATGATGACAGTCTAATGGGAAATGCCTTACAGAGGCTGAAAACCTTGAACTATTTCTGCTTGACTTATGGTTTGACCTAGAGCTAATCACTCCACCCTTGGCCCCTCTGGGATCTGTTTATTTCTGATTTAATAGATGGTAATTTTCAATGTTCCCTCGCAACAGGAAGAGGACATTTTTGAGGCAATGTATAAGTTTCTTCACGTTTCTTAGAAGATATTAACTAGACAAATTTAAGAAAAGCTTGTAATTTTACTGCAATAATATTAGTTCAAATCTATTGAGTGCTTACCAAGTGCCAGCACTCTGAAAAGAGTATGCATTAGCTCATTTAAGCCTCACAACAATCTTATACTGCAGATATTGCTGTTATTTCCATTTAACAGATGAGGAAAGTTTGGGTGGTTAAATTACTTGTAGATGTTTATGTAATGTAATGACTAATGTTATGTGTCAACTTGGCTAGGCTATGGTACCCAGGTGTTTAATCAAACACCACTGTAGATGTTGCTATGAAGATATTTTTTAGATGAAATTGGCATGAGTAAAGCAGATTAATGTCAATAATTTGCATGGGTCTCATTCAATTAGTTGAGG
>NW_007761225.1:5957-6428 GCF_000696425.1 Galeopterus variegatus | reverse complement strand
GTTGTGGTTTTGCCACCGTTCCAGTAGGCTTCAGTGTCTGGCTTTCACCAGGGTGACACTCTTGGGGCCAAGATACCCTAACAGAAGGGAGTAGTGACAGGTGACAGCCAGCACGGAGAGCAGCTACAGGAGAATTTCTTTACTCACTGTTTATTGAGCACCTACTATGTCCCAGCCATGTTTGGACCACTGGGGGTGGTACAAGGAACAAAGAGACTCAGCCCCAGCCATTCTGGAGCTGCAAAATTCCAACAGAGAGGCTTCAATGTGTAGGGGAACCCACCGTACACCACTCCTGCCCCGCATCTCCACTGTTTAACACTGATTCATCTTCCTGATGAATCTTCATACTAATGGCCCTGAGTCGCCAAGAAAAAGGTTAAATCATCCTTACTTCAGCCTTTACAAAAGCACAGTATGCTTTGGAAAGCTATCCATCAGAAAGCAAAAACATAAAAATAAACAAAAGGG
>NW_007761225.1:0-1177 GCF_000696425.1 Galeopterus variegatus | reverse complement strand
CGGGTCTGGGTCTCTCCTCTCATTCCGCAAGGAGCACCGTGCCTGTCCTCCTGTAAGAGGACTGAGGATAGATGACATAGTGTGTGATCTACACCGCGTTTTGAAGCAGTAGTGCCTGCCCCCAGCAACGTGGGGCAGATGGGAGGACGCCATCCGCTCCCTCCAGATGTGGAAGTGGAGGTGGAGCATTTGAGGGACGTGCCACCAGAAAGCTAGCTGCAAAGAGAAGAGTGCTGCAGGCTGTGCATGTGAGCCCGGGGATCTGGTCACCTTGAAGCGACTAGCAACTGCACTGTGTTTGCATGTGTGCCACTAAGATTATTCTAGGACCAGCAGCCTCAGCCATTCTTACTGCAAGTTGAGGGAGACTGGACAGCAAGGGACTGAGATTAAATCACGAAGAGAATTTTCTGCTAATGTTGCAAACAAGCAAAGGAGGGGTGGTCCAGAGCCGGATACACCCCGGCCACAGCCCACTAACTCCCAGGAAGGAGGCAGTCCCGAGGCCAAGGGTGCTGCCACTAAACTAGCTGGCTGGAAAAGTCTCGTAACTGGGACTCAAGGGAAAGCAGAGAGGGGGAGGCCAGCAGCACCGAGGAGCAAAGGAGCTGAGCTGGGAACAGTTAGCTTCTTGCCTCTAATTCTAAGCACAAGTTTTATTCTACATATGGGAGGACTGGGCTACGAACTTGTAAGGCAAACATCTCCCCCGAGGGCCAGGAAGGCCAGCCAGTGGCCAGGGCAATTGGGTCAATGGCCAGTGCTGACCCAGAGCAAGAGGAGTCTGCAGAGACCTGCCGGATTCCAGGTTCAGCCAGTGCCCAGCACCCAGCAACCGCTTGATGAAGGTCAGTGGGAATGAGCTGCCCAGTGTTTTGAGCACAGGAGCCGGGGAAGGGTAGGATGAGCTCACGCCATGGGGCACTTTCTACATGCCAGGCAGCATGCCAGGCAGTGTGCTAGATGTGTCCCCACACTCTTCCCTCGTGCAGGCCGCACAAGAGCCCTGAGAAGTATTATCATCACCCTGTCTTGCAAAGGAGGAAACTGAGGCACGAGAGGGAATTCTCTGGTAACTGCAGAGCTCCCATTCAAACTAGAGCCTGCACTTTATTTACATTAAAAAGAAGACATGTCAGCATTATAAATTGTAATAATAACTATAACTTCATTTTTT
>NW_007761224.1:6019-6428 GCF_000696425.1 Galeopterus variegatus | reverse complement strand
TTTTTTTTGTTTGTTATGCTCGTTTTGTTTTTTTCATATTAAACCAAACTTTTATTCATCAGCAAAGTTTTAAAAGAATAAGTTTCTTACTTAGCACATGGACTAAGGTACTACAATGTTTCCATTATATGAGGTAATATAGGCCAGTAGCTTTATGAGGCACCTGCTAATAAAAAGACGAATGTGTTTAGTTTAAGAACAAGGAGAACTGAAGGCATGACAGTGGTCCCATGATCAGGTAGCTTTTAGTGACCCAGTGGAAACAACAGACCTGATTATATTCTCTTTCTGTAATTCTGCATGTTCAAATGGTCAGCCACGTTCAAATGGTTCCAGTGGGAGAAAGGGCTTTTATGTAACATATATAGTACTGGGTCTCAGGATGAATTCAGAATGAATTCTTGTTGGT
>NW_007761224.1:0-377 GCF_000696425.1 Galeopterus variegatus | reverse complement strand
GTGCCCAGCTGACGTGCCTGCACCTGGCCAGGTGTGTGATTTCAAAGCATGGGTCTAGAAGCAATATTCTTACTTGAATATTCTCTTAGGGCAGGATGACTTAAACACACAAATAAACATCTATAACAAAAACAAAGAGGACAAATCAAAACCAGTTTGGAGCAGTAAACTCCCTCATAAATATATTTTATAAGTATTTCAAACAAATGTTCAAAAGCAGCCAGGGGAGCTTCATTCTGAGCAGCACATAACAAATGAGTTAACCCAGGAACACTTCTCAATACCATGAGGTCTCCAATATTTAAAATTTCTTATTCTGGGGCTGGCCCGGTGGCTCACTCGGGAGAGTGCGGTGCTGATAACACCAAGGCCCCGGG
>NW_007761223.1:6207-6428 GCF_000696425.1 Galeopterus variegatus | reverse complement strand
GAAACAATTTTATTTTGGGCCTTGGGAGATTCTTGTGAAAAATGTAACAAGTAGTAGTACTGTCGTTGGGAGACATATGCTCTCTTTTCCCTGCTCCTGATTTTTTTAAAAAATTAAATACTACAGGGGCCGGCCCGGTGGCGCGCTGGATAGTGCGCCACTTGGGAAGCGCGGTGGCGCTCCCGCCCGAGGGTTTGGATCCCACATACGGACCGGTTCCC
>NW_007761223.1:0-912 GCF_000696425.1 Galeopterus variegatus | reverse complement strand
TGTGTGTGTGTGTATGTGTGTGTGTATGTTTCTTTTGTTTTGTACTGCCTGTCCAGGCCTACTGTTCCCCAAAATAGTACTATGCCATAGATGGGAAATACATACTAATTCTTAAGGCTAAAAGTTTAAAAGACAACACCTTTTAAATGTGTCAGTCATACTGGGGGCAAAATGCTGATGAGTATAAGTTCCCTTCTAAATAGGGTAAACATGCACATTGGAATGATAGTAAGATTACAAAATATGAAATTTATCTTGATCTGTAATAGGAGTGAATAATCTATTATTTATCTGTGCAAAAATTCTCAATACAGGAACAGAATTTGCTTTATCATGTTTCCTAGTGAGGTGTGACTGTCATACGAAGGTATTTCAAAAAGTTTGTGGGAAGATTCATATTTTCTTTTAATTTTATTTTTCCATGAGCTTTTTTGAAGTATACTCATATGTGCTTTCAAAAAGGTTTTAGGGTCTTGCAGACTGCATTATCTATTTGGATATTTATTGCATAGAAATAAGGCTGTGGCAATTACTGTAAAGATGGATTTCCTTCTGCATGTATAAACTCTCATTGCTATTAACCCTTTTTATTTATTCTCCTGTGTCTGGAAAATTTTGACTGAGACTATTGTGTTATCTGTCTGTCTCCTGCATTGAACTTCTTAGGAAACTCAGGGCAGAAATGATGGAAGAAACAATTTTATTTTGGGCCTTGGGAGATTCTTGTGAAAAATGTAACAAGTAGTAGTACTATCGTTGGGAGACATATGCTCTCTTTTCCCTGCTCCTGATTTTTTTTAAAAATTAAATACTACAGGGGCTGGCCCGGTGGCGCGCTGGATAGTGCGCCACTTGGGAAGTGCGGTGGCGCTCCCGCCCGAGGGTTTGGATCCCACATACAGACCGGTTCCC
>NW_007761222.1:5540-6428 GCF_000696425.1 Galeopterus variegatus | reverse complement strand
GCTCATAACTGAGAGCCCTACATGACACAGTAAGAAAGGAGAAGCAGAGAATCGGAACTAGGGGAGATCAAAGAAAGAAAACGAGATTTTGTTTTGTTTTAAGTGAAAGACTTGAGCTTGTTGATAGTTCTTTGGGAAGAAGCCAGTAGAGCGGGAGAAGTTGATGCCTGCCAGGGAGGGAGTACCCGATAAAGCAAGGGTGGATCCTGAAGACATTGTACCAGAACACGGCTGGAGAGTTGGTTCTGAACTGGATATGGAGCTCCCTGTGAGCTGAAGGCAGAAGGTGAGCGGGTGCATAAGAAAAGCCATTTTCAGATTGTCGAGTAAGAAAGTTAAAGTGGATTATACCTGATGGTGCTGACTTTCTTGGTTAAGGAGAAGTCAAAGTCACTCACTGAGAAAGAGGGGGTGAAAGTTGCGGTAGGGGGCTTGGGGACACCAGAGGAGGTTTAGAGTGGCCATTATGGTGAATCAGGGAAAAGAGCCGTTTATATGTAAAAAGATTACCAGGGATTCCAAACAATTGTAAAAGCTTTGCCAAGCAATGCCAAGGGCCCAGCTGAGGGTGGTGGCAAGGGATTTTTAGTTGGGCCAGTCCTCGGAGGTGGTAACGTTTCTCCAGTAGTACTCGGTTCTTACTGCTCTCCGCCAGGCCTGCAGTGAAACAAACCACCCCAAAACTTAGTGACATAAAACAACAATCAGTTTTTGTGCTCATGGATTCTGTGGGCCAGAAAGTCAGGTAGGACACAGTAAGATGGCTTCTCTCTGCTCGGCAATGTCTGGGGCTTCCTCTGGGAAGAGTCGAACAGCTGGGAGCTGGAATCATTTGGAGACTTCTTCATAAACATGTCTGGTATCTGGACCAGGATGGCTCAAAGGCTG
>NW_007761222.1:0-371 GCF_000696425.1 Galeopterus variegatus | reverse complement strand
AAATCCAGATTGGTGGGGCCCACCCTCAGAGTCTTTGATTCTGGTAGGGCCTGAGAATTTGCATTTCTAACAAGTTTGCAGGTAACACTGATGCTGTTGGTCCAAGGACCACACTTTGAGAACCACTGGTCTAATCCAGTCATGTTATTCCACTTGTTCCCTTGCCAGTCATTTGCTTAGGACTGAGTGAGTCATTTGCTTAGGCTCCGGACAATGAATCCTCAGGGGCAATTTGCTGGGGGGATTCTCAGGCACAAGAAGTAACATGTTCTGTCAGTCTTTGGACATGGTGATGTTTAAAGAGGGGGCACTGGGAGCTGCTGCAGCCATCTCGCCTCTATGAAAGAAGTGGCTGACATGCTAAGACAACA
>NW_007761221.1:5692-6428 GCF_000696425.1 Galeopterus variegatus | reverse complement strand
GTCCGTCTTTACTACTGACCCCGCCATGGGCAGCCAGAAACCCCGCGCCTCTCACCCCCCCCACAAATCAGTGCTGAATTGTTGCCCTAGGCTGAGCTCAGGGGTCCCAGGAGCCATAGACCCAGCCCGTTTCTCCAGGGCTCTTCATCAGGGGGTGGGGGCTGCCATGGAAACTCACCGTACGAGTCCGTTTTCTGTTGCTTATAACACAATACCTGAAAGTGGGTCATATGCAAAGAAAAGAAATTTATTTCTTACCGTGTTAAGAGACTGGGAAGTCCAAGGTGCAGGGGGCACATCTGGTGAGGCTTTCTTCTTGGTGGGAACTCTCTACAAAGTCCCGTGCTGAAGCAGGCCACTTGGCTCACCCACCTTGCTGGGTGGGGGTCTCAGGCATCCTTCCCCCCGCTGCATGGGTGGGGTCCAGGTGAAAGGCCCACTGCACTTGTGCTCCCCACTTCTGGTTTCCATCCAGAATGAGGCAGAAGCAGGGCTGGAATGTGGGGGGTCAGGACAGCCTCTGATGCCCCACTGCCCTGCCCGGGTGGTGCAGTACGAGGCGGGCTATGTGGTGTGCACTGTGATCGCGGGCCTCTACCTCCTGGCAGTGCCCACCACCGGGCTCTGCTTCTGTTGCTGCTTTGGCCGCCGGCGCTGTGGGGGCTGCGTGAAGACGGAGCACAAGGCCATGGCCTGTGAGCGTGGGACCCTCATGGCCTTCCTGCTGCTGACCACC
>NW_007761221.1:2848-4031 GCF_000696425.1 Galeopterus variegatus | reverse complement strand
GTAACTACAGAGGTTAATGAGTGCAGGTCCCTTTGGCTGGGGGAGGGGCATGTTCTACCTCCTGCCGGGCCTCTGATGGTGCCAGGGCCCTGGAGACTGCTCAGGCCAGGTGTGGGTCTCTCAGCCCTGCAGGACTCCACAGACCATCTCCGAGACCTGAATGCAACCTCAGTGGAGCTACGGGAGGGGCAGCAGGACCTGGAGCCGGCCATCCAGGGGCACCGGGAACGCCTCCTGACCCTGCTGCAGGAGCCCGGGTGCCAGGGGAACTGTGCAGGGGCGCTGAGCCGGGCCCGCGCCCTGGAGCTGGGTGCCGACTTCGGCCAGGTGCAGGCCCAGGGCGGAGGCCCCTTGGAGCTAAGGGCCACTCTGCCTGCTGTCCAGGAATCCCCAGGCATCCGAGCAGCCCAGGTGTTTCCTGAGGCAGACTCCAGGCCCTCCGCTGGCTGGTCCCCCCTTTCTCCATGCTCCCAGGGTTAAGAGGGTCATCATGGCAGTGGGGCAGGTGCTCTCCTCAGGCCAGGCACTGTGCTGTGAGCTCCATGTATCGGCTCCTCGAGTCCTCATTGCCACCCAGGGCAGGCGAGGCCATGGTGGTTCCCATTTTACACAAGAGAACACTGAGGACTTAGAGGCATCTGCCCCCCTCCCCCAGCAATCCCTCTCAGGCCTCTCCATGGACTTCATAACCCCCCTTCCCCATTTCAGGTGCCCCCTGTGGACGATGTCATGCATCGGCTGAAGGGTGTCCTTGAGGCCAACGTCTCCAGCATGGTCCAGGATGTGAGTGTCCCCCTAGGCTACCCAACTCCTCCCCTACCTGCCTGGGAACTCACAAGTGAGGAGCCTGAGTTTCCCCCTTTTGGGCAGGAAGCCATTTGAACCTAAGTCTTGGGGACTCAACTACTACCTGGTGCCCTGGGCTGGAGGCTCACGGTGCCCATCCTCAGTGTGCACATGGTCTGGTGCAGGAGGCAGGCCCAGAGCCCAGAAGGAAGAGCTAGGACCCTCAAGGGGTAGGGCTGGGGGCCGCACAGAGCGAGTGCTCAGGCTGAACCCCGGGGGAGGGGAGGGTGCGGTGGAACCCTGCTGGGTGGCTGGAGCAGAAGGTCCCAGGAGGAAGGAAGTGGGAGCTGAGGCTGGGAGGGAGTGATGCAGCTGGGCTTTCGGGAGATAGACTGGC
>NW_007761221.1:0-470 GCF_000696425.1 Galeopterus variegatus | reverse complement strand
CTTCCCACTTCTCCAAAATGCATGCACACAAGCATGCTGTTGCTACCATTACTGCAGCATTGCAGACATGACCCCCCATGGTGTACTGCCCACCCAGGATCCAAGGGCAGGCAATGACTATCATCCCCTTGTCCCTGCCCTGTAACTGTCCCCTTGAGAAAAGCACCCCATCCCCCTCCAGAACCTCCCCACAGGCAGGCAGGCTACTGTACATGCCCTTCTTAGCCCTACCCCCTTTTAAAAATAGGAAGTGTTGGGCCACCCCGTGGCTCGGAAGAGTGTGGCGCTGGGAGCGCAGCAGCACTCTCACTGCGGGTTTGGATCCTATGTAGGGATGGCCGGTGCGCTCACTGCCTGAGCGCTGTGCGGGCGACACCGAGCCAAGGGTTGCAATCCCCTTACCGGTCACAAAACAAAAATAGGAAGTGTTACATCCACTATATAAATATATATATTTTTTGCGGTAAGGG
>NW_007761220.1:6209-6428 GCF_000696425.1 Galeopterus variegatus | reverse complement strand
AACTGCAATTTATTTAACTAGTCTTTTATTGATAGGCCTTTAGGTTATTGCCAATTTTTTTATATCTATATGATAAATTCATGGCAGTGAAGTTACTAAAGGCAAAGCTACCATCCTTTCTCCTGAAAGCAATAGCTTGCTACTTGGTATCCCTTCACCTGCTCTTGACCCCTGTAATACTTTCTCTACTCTACAGCCAGAGTAAGTTTTCCACATGAG
>NW_007761220.1:0-472 GCF_000696425.1 Galeopterus variegatus | reverse complement strand
ATAAACAAATTACAGAAAAAAAAAAAAGACCTGGAATGAAGCAACATTATGTCAAATTTCAAAGATGCTGAGAAGTGGCAGTACAGAAAAAGTAATTCCACCAACTGGAGACCAGATGGGCAAAGATACACAGGTACCACAACTCAAAGTGGGCAGGTTTGTAGAGGGTAAGTGAGCATATAAAATAAAATTTCACAGGCCGGCCCCGTGGCTCACTCAGGAGAGTGTGGCGCTGGGAGCGCCGAGGCCACAGGTTCAGAACCTATATAGGGATGGCCGGTGCGCCCACTGGCTGAGTGTGGTGCAGACAGCACCAAGCCAAGGGTTACGATCCCCTTACCGGTCAAATAAATAAATAAATAAATAAAATTTCACAACTGAGAATGAAGGCCATTAGAAATACTATGATAACCAAGGGATCACAGAACTAGCAGAGTAACCTCACAAACATATTACCTTGTAATGATGAGGA
>NW_007761219.1:6218-6428 GCF_000696425.1 Galeopterus variegatus | reverse complement strand
ACCACTGTGCCAGTATACTGAATTAATTAGGTATGCTTGTCTAGAAAGAAGACATTTTATTACAAAAGTAATAAAGGCCTATTTTTCCTCTCTTCCCAGGTTCTAAAGAAATCAAAATGAATGTATTTATGAGTCAGTACATTCTAGTTACAGCCTGTTGTGTTATTTATATCAAGAACATATTAAATCATCCTCTGATTACATAAAAAA
>NW_007761219.1:0-1135 GCF_000696425.1 Galeopterus variegatus | reverse complement strand
GAGTTGGTGGCACTTGAGCCATTATTTGCTTCCTGAACCCCTCAGCACAGCACAGATGAGAATGGCCAAGAAAATGAGTTCCCTTTCCCCCAGCTACCAGTCAAGGAAATGTTATCTCTCCTAGAGGGTCAGGTCCCCAGAATGTCTCCCATCCCTCCAGCCCTGTGTTGCACCAAGGGAGTGCCATCAACAGGTCATGGGCTCTTTTTCTCTACCCAGCCCTCATTCATAGGGTGAAAGCTCTACACCAGGAATATCAGACTGAGAATACTAGTGCCTCAAATGCTTTCAGCTCATTTTGCATTATAGCAGAGGTTCCATGTTGGTAGAGTCAAGCCAAGAAGAGCAGGGTCTACTGCACCCACCTACCTCCTCATAAAGCAGGGGTTTTACTCTGAAAATAGGAGATAACTGTCCCTGACTCCAGGTCCAGAGAAGCAGCTCAGAGAATTTGCCAAGGGAAGATGCATGCCATGAAAACCAGAGCTTTAAGCTCTCCCCATAGGAAATGACTATGTGAAACAGATTCTGAGAAAGTTCAAGCCCAAAGGAACTCTCAAAAATATTAAAGATTTCAGTGGCAAGCAATTGAAAGGACTCTGATAACTCTCTGAGAACAAGAAGCTAGACATTAAGCTAGTTAGCTTACCAGAGAGAACCAAGAGAAGCTACAGTTCAAAACTACTCTTCTAATGTTAGAACACACATCAAAGACTAGTTTCAGAAAGTACCCCAGAGAAAAGGGCTGAATTAAACTGAATCAGACTATGGATCAATTTATGATGCAGGGCATTGTCTCAAACATTAGAGCAAGAAACTGGACTTAGTGGAGTCTAAAAGCTGGGTGTAATACCAACAAAGGCAGAAAGATCAGGGAGAGAACCCAGATAAAAGTACTGTCCTCAAAAAGTGACAATGTGCAAGCCCACTGGTGCTCTCTGAGAAATGGCATCATAGGCTTCACAGGATTTGGAAAATAGATTTAAGAAAAAAACAAACAAACAAGTAAACAAGTAAACAAGTAAATAAGAAAAGAACCAAAAAACACACCCCAAGTTTGGGCCAGTATCCAGGACTTCTGCAATATATTATCTCAAACTTCCAATTTTCAGAAAAATGTTATGTAGTGAAATAT
>NW_007761218.1:5744-6428 GCF_000696425.1 Galeopterus variegatus | reverse complement strand
GGGTTTTGGAAGTGGGATCCGTGAGTGGATCAGATATCAGAGTGTAGTAGAGGGAAAAGTTTTCTTCAGTGGCTAGGACTTCTCAGTTTGGTTAGTCGGGATCACCCTTGGAGACTAGAATGAAGAGACCCGGGCTTAGTTACTTCTCTGCAAAAGATCAGCATACAAGGGGAGGGTGGAGAAGGTGGGTCCTGGAAAGGAACAACTGAAGGAGGAGGAAGAAAACTGTGCGGGCATCTCATCATGGAAGCCAAGGTGCACGGTGGAGGGAGCGGTCAGCACTGATACATATTGAAAAGTGCAAGTAGGGTAATAAAGACATTTTTTCTTTGGATGTGGCAACAGGGGGGTTGTTGGGCCCTTTACCGAGAGCAGTTTCAGTGAACGATGGGGCAGAATCCAGGTCACAGTTAACGAATGAATGGGAGGTGAGAAGGTGGAGACTGTGCTTTCAAAATGTTCGGCGAGGATGGGTGAGACAAATGGACAGTAGCCAGATGGGGAGATGGGGGTTGGGAGATTTTGCCTTTTCCCTTTAAATGTTTTCGTATGCTGATGGGGATCCGGCAGGGTGGTGGAACAAGGTCCCAGAAGCAATGGAAGAAGAGTCCAAAGGATCAACCTGCCTGGGATAGGAAAACCTAAGGAGAAAGGATAAGAATGAATGTTTCTATACCAACCTTG
>NW_007761218.1:0-939 GCF_000696425.1 Galeopterus variegatus | reverse complement strand
GGTGACTCTGGCCAATGATTCAAATTCAACAAAGCTAACATCTGCCTAATCTTTTTGCCCAAACTAGTCACTTCTCTGGACTTTCCTATTCCTGACAGTCTTTCAGGTATCCTAACTCAGGAGCCATCTTTGTGTCCTGCTCTCGTTTTTCCCACATCTAACCAGGAATCAATGTCCTTTCTTCATATTCTCACTACATTCTGTCATCTCCCTATTCCAGATCCACATCTTTCAACTCTGAATTGTCCCCATAGCCATGTCCATTTACCTTCTAGTTGCTACTCTTCTGTAACCTAATTGTGGAGGAAAGTTCTCAGGGGTTCCCCCCATTATTGCCATAAATTGTTTATTATAGTGTTACTTAAAAATATGTAGAAACATAAAAGTATATATCAACTCCTTTTCCTTTGAGCTTTCATTCAACCCTAAAACCAAAGCAAATTTACAAATCAAATACAAACAAAAGCACAAAACCAATAAAATTCAAACTAACATTTAGTGCCAGGTGCTGTTCTGTTGACTGCACTACTGCTCACGTGATAGTGATGATACCAATGGCTTTCTGGAATTCTGTGTACCTATACTATTATGGGCACTGATGGCCAAATTTCCCACTCTTTTCCACTTTTAGAACCACTACAAAATCTTGGTTAGTATAGTCAGTACCAGGAAACTGGCCTTCACTGTGACACTGATGGACCACGTAGGTGTTAATTCCTCCTCTATGCTTTTCTCATTGGCTTCTGACAAAGTAACTTAGTTTCATAAATACAGGTGCCGATTTACAAATCAATGAAAATTTGAATGAAACCATGAAACAATATGGGAATACACAGCAATAAATGATTATCTAGGTAAGTCTGAACTTTCTTAGATTAAAATTCTAAGTCTTCATAACAGCATTTTTCTTAACAGCCAAAAGGTGGAAGCAAACCAAGT
>NW_007761217.1:6140-6428 GCF_000696425.1 Galeopterus variegatus | reverse complement strand
CCTGAGTCCAACATCTGGTGAGCAAATATTTATTGATTTCTTAGTGCATGCCAGGCACCGAACGGTGTATTCTGGTTCCCACCTGGAACCCACACTAAGCCTGAAGTTGAGCTTGAACCTGCAAGGACTTCTTTTCCTGCAGCTCGATCTGGATCCTTCTTTCCTCTGTCCTGAGGGTTCCAGGAGACAAGTCACGTCGTGCTTGTCCGTGCACCTCCAACACCTGTCAGCCGCTGGCCTTGCCCGCAGCCACGATAGTGCAGGACGCAGCGTGAGTTCAGAAATGGC
>NW_007761217.1:0-380 GCF_000696425.1 Galeopterus variegatus | reverse complement strand
AAGGGGAGTTTCAGGTAATTTCCTTCCTCCCCTAAGTGTTCTATAAAGCCAAGGCCTATTGCAGGAGTTGAATGACATTATCTGGCCCAGCCAGGACTAGAACCCAGGTCTCCTACACACTGACACTTTCTTCATGGCAAGACCTTGTCCCCTGGACACCCCCATCTCTCGCAGCTCCACAGACTCAATCTGTCTGAACCAAACTCCTCGCAAACTGCCCCTTCTCTGAGTTCTTCATCTCAGCCTCTGGTGTCCTCAGTGGCACAGTCAGAAGTATGGGTGTCATCTTAGACTCTGCACGCTCCCTCAGCCTCTGTTCTTTTGTCATTTGATTGGTCCCCAAGCCTCACCATTTTTCCCTTCCAGAAACTTCCTATCTG
>NW_007761216.1:6018-6429 GCF_000696425.1 Galeopterus variegatus | reverse complement strand
AAAAAAGGATTTTAAAAATTCCCATTACTAAAACATTTCTCCCTGAGGATGGAGAAGAATCAAATGACTAAATGTCCATGTGTTAATGTGTCCAGCCAGGTGACTTGTATAGTTGTAAAGATCACAAGGGAGACTTGCCTGGTTAGACCTTAGGTCCCTGTTGTCACCTCCTTCTGATCCTTCTCCCAGGAGCCCTCCCTCATGTGACACATTAATCATATCTCACACTGCAGAACTCTCATTACTTTTTCCCTACATGTACCACCCACTTCTAACTCTAATTATTCATCAAGTCTTGTCACTGTTATTTCCAGAATGCCTTCTTATTTCCGTCTTTATATTGACTAGTATAGTTGGAGTCCCAAATTTTGTTTGGACAATTGCAGTAGTCTCACAGCTTATGTCCCTGTC
>NW_007761216.1:0-764 GCF_000696425.1 Galeopterus variegatus | reverse complement strand
TTCAATCTATTCACCCTCATCACTCTTGTGTTTTTTTCTTTTACAGTGATGATCTAACCACAACAGGGACTGACCACTGCACTTTCAACACCTGCCAGAAAGCTCTTGGGAAAGATGATTTTACTAAGATCCCCAATGGGGTGAATGGTGTTGAGGACCGGATGTCAGTAATATGGGAAAAAGGCGTGGTGGGTTTCACAGGCTCCAACCTTGTTTTGCCTAGTTCTTCAGCCAGGATCTTACCCGTACCTCCTTTTCATGAAATCTTTGTAGATGTCCCTTTTTAAAGAACCCTTGGATATTATGTTTTAAATCACTGTATGAAGTCACATAAAGAATAACTCAAAGTCTAGAAAAAAGGATTTTAAAAATTCCCATTACTAAAACATTTCTCCCTGAGGATGGAGAAGAATCGAATGACTAAATGTCCATGTGTTAATGTGTCCAACCAGGTGACTTGTATAGTTGTAAAGGTCACAAGGGAGACTTGCCTGGTTAGACTTTAGGTCCCTGTTGTCACCTCCTTCTGATCCTTCTCCCAGGAGCCCTCCCTCATGTGACACATTAATCATATCTCACACTGCAGAACTCTCATTACTTTTTCCCTACATGTACCACCCACTTCTAACTCTAATTATTCACCAAGTCTTGTCAATGTTATTTCCAGAATGCCTTCTTATTTCCGTCTTTATATTGACTAGTTTAGTTGGAGTCCCAAATTTTGTTTGGACAATTGCAGTAGTCTCACAGCTTATGTCCCTGTC
>NW_007761215.1:6076-6429 GCF_000696425.1 Galeopterus variegatus | reverse complement strand
AGCTCCATTCTGAAGGTACCACGGTAGGGTGGGCAGCCCAGGGAATTATGTAAGATTACATAAATTAGGAAAAGTTGCTTTTCCAACTTTCCAAATGTTGTCCTTTAAAAAAAACCGCCCTTTATCCTTTTGTGTATTCTCAGATGTGCTGCAGAGTCTTGTTGTGAACACCATGTCGGGCACTCGCACACGTCATGGGTGAGGTGGGTATGTGCCCATTGCACGGGTGAGAGCACAGACTGGGATGGGCAAGGCTCGCCTCAGTTCGCAGGCAGGGCAGGTGGCCGTGTCATGTTCAGGTAAGGCTCCGGCGAGGGCTGCCATGGAAGGGGAAAACGGGAGCACTTTAAACA
>NW_007761215.1:0-347 GCF_000696425.1 Galeopterus variegatus | reverse complement strand
GCCCCAGGACCGAGTGCGTGTCACAGTGAGCAGCAGCTGTGGAACGATCGTCATCAGATTGTGAGGCCACAGGCCTGCAAGAGCAGGACGATGGTTACTGTTATGACCAATTCTCAGGCCCAGAAACTGAGGTTGGGAGAAGTTGCGAAATGTGTGCGTCACAGAGCTTGTAGATGGCTGAATGGGGATTGGAACTCAGGTCCCGCTGCTGCTACAGGCCATGACTTCCCCAGTCTTCATCACACCCTCTCTCTACTTCTTTATGCAGAAATTCTTCCATGTGAAGCTTTCGCTTCTCTAACACAATGCACGGGCCTCAGGGGTCAGGTTTTTGATACACGTTCAAT
>NW_007761214.1:5977-6429 GCF_000696425.1 Galeopterus variegatus | reverse complement strand
GTCCACAGAACGGGGGAACCTGGCCTTGAACTGGCCGCCCTCCTGTCCATGTGTGTGTGTGTGACACACGTGGGTATTTTACATACATATCGTAATCCACCTTTGAATTTTCTGTTACTTGTTACGAAAATCATTGCTGAATCATTCATTTTCAACTTTTCGATCATCTGCAGCCTGAGCATGACAGAGTTATTCGTGGTTTGCATAGCACGTGTGAGTTATCGCCCTTGACAATGGAGATATAGAAGCCCAGACACAGACATGGGAGGACGAAAGGAGTAAAAAAAATCACAGGACGGGCTCACGGAGCAGAAGGACAGCTGACAACGAATCCAACATTAGGGGTATGCATTACAACATTTCCAGTAGAACAATGCAGAATCAAAAAATAAAGGAAGACATTTGGCACTGGGGCACGGAGGCAGGACAGGTGATCAGTGAGGCGAGGAGTT
>NW_007761214.1:0-203 GCF_000696425.1 Galeopterus variegatus | reverse complement strand
TCTCTGCTGAGTCTGAGTGAATGAATGAATGAGTGAGTGAGTGAATGAATGAGTGAGTGAGAGAATGAGTGAGTGAATGAGTGAGTGAGTGAATGAGTGAGTGAGTGAATGAAGAGTGAGTGAATGAGTGAGTGAGTGAGTGAATGAGTGAGTGAATGAATGAGTGAGTGAGTGAATGAGTGAGTGAATGAGTGAGTGAGTGA
>NW_007761213.1:6138-6429 GCF_000696425.1 Galeopterus variegatus | reverse complement strand
CTTCCAGTGGGAAAAGAACTCCTAACTTTTCTAATTCATCACCCCTTTAACAGTACGAGAAGAAATCCCGTTCCATTTCTTCTCAACTTCTAGAGATTTAAGTCTCATCTGACCCTTAAATAGATCCTTTTCAATAGATTCTAAGGCCTAGATTTTACTCATAGCTATATTATTTATTTCATATATAAATGTCCCTCTTATTGCCCTTTATAAATAAGTACACATACCACACACCTACACAATCTTTAAAAATATCTGTTTCTTCCCAGTTTTGCCATCCTTTTTGTAAGA
>NW_007761213.1:0-545 GCF_000696425.1 Galeopterus variegatus | reverse complement strand
TTTGGACAAATTAATTTATCAGAATGATTCCTTTTTCTAATACAAGGTGTTTTTAAAAAAATAAAAAATAAGTAACTTCTATCTATCTCTTCCCTGATGACAAAATATTTATAGCAAAATCCTGATTGGCCATTTTTCTGAAGTTGTGGCTATAAAACTATTGGTGTATTAATTTCATGAAAAATTTCATCTCTCTTAAGCTTTATTTAGTCTTTCAAACCTATGTAGAACTCTCTGAAACTTGTGTACAAACTTTTAAACTCTAGGATTTCTGCAAATATGGAAGACATGGATAGTATCACAAGAGTATCTTAACATTGCTACATTTTTTAAATATGCTAACCTGAATACCAAGTTTTGCTGGGTTTTTTTTTTTTTTTTTTTTTTTCTGACAGGCAAACCATTTAAATTCTGTATCCATTCATCAAACATATATTTATTGTGCCCCGGCAGTGGGCACTGGGGAAATAGCAGTGGACAGTATAAAGTCCCTGCCCTCATAGAACTTACATTCCAGTGGGTAGAGACAGCAGGCCAACAAGTCC
>NW_007761212.1:13188-13458 GCF_000696425.1 Galeopterus variegatus | reverse complement strand
GTTTCCTGTCAACAGTTTATTGAAAGACATTTTTTTTCTTTCTTCAAACATGACAAATTCTTTTAACTGACAAGTTTAAATCATTTTTATTCGTTTCTAACATGCAAGGACTTGTGTCTGCCATCTTACTCACTACCTTAAAATTTTTGCCTTTTTTATGCTTTTTCCTCATGTTTTCTTATTTTTGCTAGTTTGCCTGTATTTCTTGTTCCATTTTTCCCTCTAGTAACTTGGAAGTTATATTCCCTATTTCTGTTCTTTTGGTGGTTA
>NW_007761212.1:7029-8691 GCF_000696425.1 Galeopterus variegatus | reverse complement strand
TAGACAAAAAAAGACATTACAAATTCAACACGAAGATGTATACTTTCATTCCTGCTCTCACATAGCACACTGGAAACTAAAACAGACCGCAGCTCCAGGACAGAAGGGAGGTAATCAAAACATGACTGGACTTTGAATGGACAAATTAGTTCCAATCTAGAAATCTATATCCAGCCAAACTGCCCATAAAGTTTGAGGACAGATTGTTGACAATTTCATGAATGGTTTCAGAATTTTACCTTCCACTCCCCCTTTTCAGGAAGCTACAAGATGTGAGCTACTGAATGAAAGATATGGGGTGTAGGAAACGGGAGATCCAACATAGTAGAGCATCTTGTCACCATTTTGTGACAAGAGATCCCAGGATGACTACTGTGCCCTAGGTACAGATGCTAGCCCACCTAGATTGCAGTAGAGCAGAAGGCTGCAGGAGAACCTCTTCAGAAAAGAATTCCTGTGGGGTTCAGCATCATGAGAGACGTTTGTGAGTGACAGAGGTTTAGTGTAAAATTCACAGTAAATACATAGAAAACTAATTTTAAAATGTGTATAGGAAGAGTAATCATGTTTTACTATATTGAAGGCTATAAATTCCCTATTGTATCATTGTCATCCACAAATTTTGACATGTGGTATTTTTATTACCAACTAGTTCAAAGTATTGTCTATTTTCCACTGTGATTTTTTATTTGATCAATGAGTGGAAAAGAAAGTTGTAAAATTTCCAAATGTAAGAGAATTTTAAGAATACATATTTTTTTCCTTGATTTCTTGTTTAATTGTATTGTAGGCAGAGAATGTATCCTGTGTGATATGGATTCT
Source organism: Galeopterus variegatus (assembly GCF_000696425.1). Classification (NCBI taxonomy): domain Eukaryota; kingdom Metazoa; phylum Chordata; class Mammalia; order Dermoptera; family Cynocephalidae; genus Galeopterus; species Galeopterus variegatus. The sequence continues at coordinate 7,869 of NW_007761212.1, read as the reverse complement.
TTGAAATTCATTAAGACTTACTTTGTGGCCAAGTTTGTAGTAAGTGTTTATAAATGTCCCCTGTGTGCTTGAGGATGTACTTTTGTAATCATGGGTGTTTTTCCTAAGTGTTTATCCAACAAATCAAATTCATTAGGAATGTGCAGGTTTTCTAAATCTTTAAAACTTCTTCCTCTGTTGACTTACCAATAATTGGCAGAGATGTGTTACAGTCTCCCATAGTGAGAGTGGGTTTGTTCATTTCTCTGTGTAGTTTATTAGTTTATGCTTTATATACTTTTAGGCTGTTAAAGGCATAAAGTTTAAGAATTATTTCTTCCTGGTAGACTAAGACTTTTTTTTATCAACATTTCTGACATCTCTATCCTTAATAAGGTTTTCTCTCTTAAAATCTATTTTTTTATTTTAATTTATCAATATACAATATAGTTGCTTTTCGTGTCCTTTTACCAATTAAAATCTATTTTGTTTACTCCCAAAACCACCTCCTCAGATTTCTTTTGGTTAATATTTGCTGGAAATATTTTTTTCCATCTTACTACTTTGAACCTTCTGTGTGTTAGGAGGTTTCCTGTCAACAGTTTATTGAAAGACATTTTTTTTCTTTCTTCAAACATGACAAATTCTGTCTTTTAACTGACAAGTTTAAATCATTTTTATTCGTTTCTAACATGCAAGGACTTGTGTCTACCATCTTACTCACTACCTTAAAATTTTTGCCTTTTTTATGCTTTTTCCTCATGTTTTCTTATTTTTGCTAGTTTGCCTGTATTTCTTGATCCATTTTTCCCTCTAGTAACTTGGAAGTTATATTCCCTATTTCTGTTCTTTTGGTGGTTA
>NW_007761212.1:0-3290 GCF_000696425.1 Galeopterus variegatus | reverse complement strand
GAACCGGTCTCCACATGGGATCCGAACCCTCGGCTGGGGAGCCGCCATGCTCCCAAGCGGCGCACTCTCCAGTGCACCACCGGGCCGACCCTGAACTTTATCTTTTTTATTGCTGATTATTACATGCTTTTATTTCTATATGATAGGGCAATACTGAGAAAAAGAAAAATTTCCTGAAATATGTTAACCTATAATAGATATGGATACTATAGCTAGCAAATTTTTTTTTTTAGCAGGTGGGACCCTGAACTTTATCTTTTTTATTGCTGATTATTACATGCTTTTATTTCTATATGATAGGGCAATACTGAGAAAAAGAAAAGAAATTTCCTGAAATATGTTAACCTATAATAGATATGGATACTATAGCTAGCAAATTTTTTTTTTTAGCAGGTGGGGAAGGGGCCTCTTCAATTCAAAAATCCTAATAGAATTTATTTACCAACTTGTTAAAACCCACTAATCTCTAAGTCTAAAACATAGTATTAAATTATAGGTGCTGTTTTATGTAGACCTCGTAAAGAGCCCTTTTAAAGTCATATACTAGAGATTTTACTGAAGAGCATTTCGTCAGTACTCACTGTATACAGTGGCTCTGCCTGAGTGCTGAGGGTGACAGAGGAAGCAGCTGGCGTGTCTGTCCCCTTGAGTTGCATCTCTTTGAACCGAGAGTATAAAGAGCCCTTTTAAAGTCATATACTAGAGAAGATTTTACTGAAGAGCATTTCGTCAGTACTCACTGTATACAGTGGCTCTGCCTGAGTGCTGAGGGTGACAGAGGAAGCAGCTGGCGTGTCTGTCCCCTTGAGTTGCATCTCTTTGAACCGAGAGTGGGACAGGCATGAGGACTGGAGCAGGTGGTGATTCCAGTGATGGGATCTTAGCTGACTGATCTGAGAAGCTTTCAGAAAAGTCAGAACAAATGTCTTAAACATTTTGATCTGGCAGAAAGAAAAAAGTCTCTTCAAATGGGTAAGATGTTATCTGTATGATTCCAGTGATGGGATCTTAGCTGACTGATCTGAGAAGCTTTCAGAAAAGTCAGAACAAATGCCTTAAACATTTTGATCTGGCAGAAAGAAAAAAGTCTCTTCAAATGGGTAAGATGTTATCTGTGAAGACATAAAAGTAGGGTTAAGAGAGATGTATATAAAGGGGAAGAAAGAGGGTTTGTTGGAAGGATAACACACTCATTTATTCAGTAAGTATTATCTGGTACCTCTTTGTGCTACGTGCCTTTGGCTACTTGCTGTGGCATTGAGCTGTGTGCCAGATTTTGGGTATTTCCCCCAAACCAGAATATACTGAGGTATAAAGTTAGATAAAGTTTTAAATCCTATTATTAGGGATATTTCACTGATCTCAGAAAAATTAGAGCCACTGGGTTTTTGAGAGAAGAAAAGAAGAGAGGACAAAAATGAAATGGAATAAGATTATCCTTACTGTTGTTCCTGCAGTAGAAATAGGGAGAGATTGGCACAGGGCTACAAGTTTGGAAACTTCTACAGCAGTTGAGGAAAGTAGAACAAAGAACCGACTGCCAACCGATTCTCAATTTTTGGTATGTACAGAGCTAGAGCAGGGTCCGTGGTGGACACCAAGAGTAAAAACAATGCTTACAGAGCCCCAGGGAGCCAGGAGGAGGCTCAGAAAGATAGCTGGCGACTCACAGCACCAACGGGGGCCCAGAGCAGCCACCTTTGAGGGTGGGTCAGGATTTAGGAATCCTGGAGACAACAGGAAAGGCCTGGGGCTAAGGTCTAGAATGGGAAGGAGGACAACTGTTTTACTCCCTTGAGGGAGTGGTGTGAAGATAAGGAGAGGGTCAGTTTTAGTGGTAGGTAAGAGGTCAGGGGCACTGTGAGGGTAGCAGGTGTGTTTCAGAGAATGAACCAGTTAGTTAAGTTACTGTTTAAATATCAGCTTTCAGTTTTGTGGTAACAGATTAAGTGCTGATAAATTTTATACCAGAAGCCAAGCTCAGTCAACATGCCCCAAACTAACCAACCCCAAGGTGAGTATCCGAAAGTCCTTTAGAAGCCTGCGGCCCAGTCCCCTGCCCACTGCACTGGCGGCCCCTGCACGTGCCTCCTGGGTCACATTCATGCTGCCTCCCCCCACAGGCCTCCCCTGGGCCCGCCTCCTTTGGGGTCCTGCAGCACTTACCGCTGAGCATCCCTCTCCTCTCCTCCTGCAGGGCCATGCTATTCACAGTGCCTGTGCTGAGGGCTGTGTAGGATCCCACTGGCCTGTGCCCCATCAGAGCAGTGTATTTTAGGGCACATGAGGGTGATACCAGAGGCATAGGTTTGAACGTGCCCATTTGTTTGTAGTAAATAATGCACACACATGGGCATTTGTGCGAGGAGCCTTGCAGGGCCTCGTAGGCACACCACAGAGTGGCTGCTCCCCCAGGGCTGGCCTGGGCATGCGCTGGGCTGCTGGGCTGAGTCTCAAGGACCGTCTAATGGCCCTGTCTTGGTCAATGATTGTCTGGCTCTTTTACCTGCCTGTAATCCTGCTGACTGGGCCAATTGTCGAGTTAGGGCTGGCTCTGGAACTCACAGACCCCTCAAGCCTGTTGTCCAGACTGGGTCACAAACCCTCTGCGTGCCAGGCTGGCTCCCCAGACCCCTCACATGCCAGGCTGGGTTACCAGACCCCTCACATGCCAGGTCTATGAGCTAGGTAACCCGAAAACAGGTCTTTGGAAGCTGTAGGCTCGAGAGCAGATGCCAGCCAAGCTGCTGTGCCACATTCGCACTAACTCCACCCACACACAACTCATTTACAAAGAATGTGCTGCGCCACCCCCAACCAGACCTAAGGGAAGGGGGTCTGATTAAATTATACTGTTTTCCCGACAATGCTGCACCTGCTGCTTGCTCGGTGCCTAGCACGTAGACAGACAGTATAGGCAGCATCAACTGAGCTCCGTGCTGCCCATATGTCAGCCTTCCTGCTTAGCACAGGCGCTGCTTCTTTCACCACTGCATCTCCTGTAGGTTCCAGAATTCCTGGCATGTGATAGGCACATAATAAACATTTGCCTCTCAGAATTTTCCTCAACAAGATTTGAATGTGTGTTTTTGTATTTGTCTGGCTATGACAAGGGCTACTGTGAGGCTTGAAATACTCACAGTGCCAATTGTCTAGCTCTTAATCCTGTTCGTGACGCCAATTGTAAAGCTAGGCGACCATGCTAGTTGTTGCGTCTCTTTTACCTGCCAGTAAACCTGCACCAACTGGGCCAGTTGAGCTCGGGCTGGGTCTGGAACTCCCAGACCCCT
>NW_007761211.1:5992-6429 GCF_000696425.1 Galeopterus variegatus | reverse complement strand
CTCAGCAAATGTCTGAGAATCAACAGAAGCTAAGCCATAGAAATCAAAAGCAAGTTCATCCCACAGACACAGTTTGAGATGACACTGCTAGATCCATAGCCACTGCTGTGAAAGGCCACTGCCACTGCTGGACACTGTTGCGTTTTACCTGTACAATAGTTACTCGAGGAGAAACATCTGATTATTCACAGCCAGGACTATACTCTCACCGTGATGTCAGAATGTGGGGAAAGGGAATACCTCTCTGGCTTTCCTTAAAATCACAGCCAAAAGTATTTTGGGTACTAAACTAATGAATGCCCACTACAACCACCTGTTATGTTAACTCCCACTCATCCTTCACAGTTATCTGAGTCCTCTTTGTAGCACATACTTTCACTCTGGTCACTTCCTTGCTTAAAAGCTTTCAGTGGATTCCCACTACCTAACAAATAATG
>NW_007761211.1:0-548 GCF_000696425.1 Galeopterus variegatus | reverse complement strand
TATTTCTTTAGTGGAGGGGGTAGATAGACATATTTCTGCCTACGAGCATCAATTTTTTTTTCTCAGCAAAGAGAAATATGTGCCTACTTTTTCAGTGTGAAAAAATTCACAGATTTAGTTAATGCAATGAAAGTCTATTGCATTTTACTCAATTGTTCCTCTCAGTTTACATATTTCCTGATCCTGGGTATTTGTGATGGTACAATAAAAATAACAAAAAATAACCTTTGTGAACCTCAGCTTAAAAAGGAAGTTAAATATAGTTTAATTCTTATTCAGGTTAATGCAATAAATATGTGTTAATTGCTGAACAGGATTGAGGCATTTTGCTGGATTCAGAAACAGAAAAATAAAGAAGACAGGATTTGTTCTCTCAATAATATTACGGTCTTTTAAAGATACTGTTATGAAGATAGTAATCTTAATATGCCATAAGTGCTATGTGGTCGTTCCAAGGATTCAACACTTTGTCTTTCTTTTAAGATTACAAGATCATATTCTAAAATTTCAGAGTATCTACAACTTCCTCTTTATACTTTCATTTCAAC
>NW_007761210.1:5562-6429 GCF_000696425.1 Galeopterus variegatus | reverse complement strand
ACAAGGCTGTTTGTCAGGTCTCCACCTCCTTCACTTCCAGTTCAGTAAACTGAGGCTCAGGGGATGAGGTAAGTGCCTTGGCCAAGAGTGCACAAGCCCGGAGTGGTCAAGCCAACCTGGACTCCAGTCCACTGGAGGCGACTATGTCCCCTCCACCAACTGCACCATGATCGTGGGGGTTGTCCAATCCCCTGCTGAGGCTCAACACGCTGGCTTGGAGGGGCGTGAATATCCACCTCATGAAACTGGACGCTCCAGATCTCAGACCCCGGATGTTCCTGGCATCCAGGAGGTGAGAGAGAGGCTTGGGAACCTGCCAGCACGAAGAGCCCATCCCCAGAAGCCTTGTAGGTGCCTGAAACACACAGGCTCCCCTAACATGCGCACACCTGAGAGGCAGGTGTGGTCTCCCTGCTTTACAGGTGAGGGAGCCAAGCCCAGAGTGGTCTCAGCCCCTGGCAGTGAGGCACAGGCAGTGCCTGCAGGACCGAGGCTGGGGCACGAGTCACCCCTCCTGATGCCCACCCCACTAGGAGTCAGAAGGGCTTTGTGCCTGTCTCAGTTCTAGTGTGCTGTGACCCTGGGCGAGTCCCTGTCCCTCTCTAGACCCCATCTTCATCTTCTCTAAGGTGGAGGAATAGAGACCAGAGCCCCTCTGAGCCCTCTTAGAGCTCAGCAGGTAGACAGTTCTGTTCCCAGGCTACCCCGCAACTCCCCAAAGCCCATCCATTTCTGAACTCTCTGCGCACGAGACTAGGCGTCCAGAGGCACTGCCCCCCAGGAGCCTTCAGCATGATAAAAAAGAACAAGGACAGTTTTATGAAAAAGGATTGTGAGTTTGAGCCAGCTAAGGATTTTTTTTTTTTT
>NW_007761210.1:0-306 GCF_000696425.1 Galeopterus variegatus | reverse complement strand
ACAGCAGCTGCTGGCACTGGCCCCGTGGAACCTTGTTGTGTAATGTCCCTGTTTCTTACCATAAATGGGAATGAACGGTCTGCTTTTTGTGTGGGTCACACAATGGCGGGGTCTCTTTTTCACTCACCAGAGAACAGAAAGTGGATGAGGGAAGAGGGGTCCTGCTCAATGTCCATCTTGGGGAGCCAGCATCTCTTTGGGGTGAAGCACAAGGTCCCAGAAGAAATGCCCACCCATGCAAGCATGCGTGCGATCCCTGGGCTGCATGGGGAGGAAGGAAGAGAGCAACACAGGCACGTGGATGGT
>NW_007761209.1:6003-6429 GCF_000696425.1 Galeopterus variegatus | reverse complement strand
TCTATAGATGCTGAAAAAGCATTTGATAAAATTCAACACTCATTCATGACAAAGAACCTCTCTAAGTTAGGTGTAGATGGAAAGTTTCTCAACATAATTAAAGCCATATATGATAAACCCACTGCCAGTATCATCCTGAATGGGGTAAAGCTGAAAGCTTTTCCTTTAAGAATAGGAACTAAACAAGGATGCCCACTCTCACCACTCCTATTCAACATAGTGTTGGAAGTACCAGCCAGAGCAATCAGAGAAGAGAAGGAAATAAAGGGCATCCAGATTGGAAAAGATGAAGTCAAACTGTCCCTGTTTGCAGATGACATGATCCTATATATTGAACAGCCTAAAACCTCTACAAAAAAAACCTTTTGGAGTTGATAAATGATTTCAGCAAAGTAGCAGGATACAAAATCAACACACACAAATCAG
>NW_007761209.1:0-318 GCF_000696425.1 Galeopterus variegatus | reverse complement strand
TTTTTTTTTACATCTGACTAACGAAAGATCCTGACACTTCGGGGGTTGGGGGAGAGGATTAAAAAATATTAACTAGGGAAAACAAAAAAATCTCCTTTAAAAAAGCAAAATATAGGAGGCATAACACTACCTGACTTTAAACTATACTACGAAGCTATAATAACCAAAACAGCACGGTACTGGCATAAAAACAGACACACTGATCAATGGAATAGAGAATCCAGAAATTAACCCAGACGACTATAGGTTTCTAGTCGTCTACAAAGCCCAGTAAAAAAAAGCGATGAGAATCCTGATGGCACCAACTCCCTCTGTCCT
>NW_007761208.1:6012-6429 GCF_000696425.1 Galeopterus variegatus | reverse complement strand
GGTCCCCGGTACGGGCGAGACACCGAGGGTTGCGATCCCGTTACCGGTCAGTAAAAAAAAAGACAAAAAGGAAAAATAATAATAATAATAATAATCTTATAAAAAGTCAGGTGATAAGACTTTTCAGTGGTTGAATATACTCAATAGAATCAAATGTTGCAAAGAGAAAAAAGAGAATGATTCATAATAACATTTTACAAAATTTGACAATTAAAACAGTTGTTGCTCATAATAATTTAAATTGTCATCCATAAAATTGCAAACACTAAAAAATTTAATATACAGTTGTTAGTGAGGGTCCAGGCAAAAGGGAAATTGGTAAAGGGCCACAAAAAATGTTTACATTGTGCAATGATAAAATTTTTAAAAAGGGGGAGGGAAATTCACACTTTGCTCTTTAGAATGTCAACTGGAGCT
>NW_007761208.1:3763-4642 GCF_000696425.1 Galeopterus variegatus | reverse complement strand
AAGGGCCTTCTAGGCAGACAGAAACCCATAAGAAAAGATGTGTGGGTTAATGTGGCCAGAGTCTGGGAGAGACAGCAGAGAAGAGAGGAAGAGGAAAAAGAGAGGGAAGAGGTGGTTGGAGATAATAAACGGGTGATAGTTATTGGTTTAAACAATGAAGACTTCTGAAGCCATGCTAAAGAGTTTAGATTTAATCTGAAAATTAAGGAAAGCCATCAAATGGTTTTATGGGANAGCGCCGCTGCGCTTCCCAAGCGGCGCACTATCCAGTGCGCCACCGGGCCGGCCCCAACATTTGAATTATTTCTGTGCGGTAAAATAATATCTATTATTAAATGTTATGATATCACATGTTCCCATGACATGATCTTTTTTCAATATAGCAAACATTTGTTGAGTGCCTAGTATGCATAACCATGGAATTACAGGCTATGGAGTTTATAAAATGAACACACACAGCTCCTGACCTGAAGAGGCCTAAAACAGAAAGATAATTTATTTGCATTTACAAATCCCACAAATATCTGATAAACCACAAAAATTCTTATTTTATTTCTGAAATTGCATTCCATATCGTAGACCATTTAGATTTTGATTTACCAGTACAACGGATTATAATATTGTTTTTGCTTTTAGGGAATCAACACACTTCATTTTCACTGTTTTTATTCTAATAGATCAAAATAGTTGTCAGTAAAAAATGTATGTGTCACATCTATCACATTGCATAGTTTTTGATTTATGAAGAAATACAAGATAACTGTATTTCTTAAAGTCTTAAAGGAAATGTTGAGGCACACAGAAGGACCAGAGCTGTGAAGGGCCTTCTAGGCAGACAGAAACCCATAAGAAAAGATGTGTGGGTTAATGTGGCCAGAG
>NW_007761208.1:0-2244 GCF_000696425.1 Galeopterus variegatus | reverse complement strand
ATGCTAAAGAGTTTAGATTTAATCTGAAAATTAAGGAAAGCCATCAAATGGTTTTATGGGAAGCAGAGATATAATCATATGTGGGGTTTGGAAAGATCTGACAAAAATGTAGAGGATGTTTTGGAGAACAAGACTAGAAGCAGGGAGATGTTTAAGGAAATAGCACAATAACCCAGGGGAAAAAAGTATTATGGTAAATGAGTTGGGACATTGGGCAAAGAGATGCAGAGGAGGGGCCAGGCTAAAAAGAAATTTAGGATTCGATGGCTTTGGATGTGGGGGAAGGATGGTGAGTTGGGAAAGACAACTAGGTTTTGGTTTGAGTGTCATTTGTAAGTAAGATACACAAAATGCAAAAGAAGGAGTAACTTTTTTATTTGTTTCTTTGTGGAAGAGTGAAAGGGTGCTGTGGACTAATGAATCATTCAGGACATGTCACCTTTGTGTTGTCTGCGAGATACCCAAGTGAGGATATGCAGCGGGCCGAAGGATACGCAGGCCTGCTGTTAGAGAGGAGCATTTGAGGTGGAAATATACATGGGTGCCATTGGCATGTAAGCTGACAAATAAAACGTTGAATGTGAATGAGATCCTCAGGAAGTATACAGACCCAAGAAACAGTGAGAGACAACATTAAAACCACTATTTTTTCAAGCCTGATACTAACGATAAGATTACCTAAATTTTGATGAGCCATGAACTCACCTGACTCGTGTCACCAAGACCTGTAGTAACTCTTCTTTCTCATCACTATTTGCCAGTGATTTCAAAAACTCAATCATATTTTTGCCTCTTTTAATTATATTCCTTTTATTATCACTTCAAATTACATGTTGAAGTTTTATGCATGCGGTTACACATAGAGCTAGTTCCTAACTTGGAACTAACATGTGTCGTCTGATGGCACAAACTTTCTTTACTCAGTCCCCCCTTAGTAAACATGAGATTATTTTTACTTTTTTGCTACTAAAAACAGCGTTGCAATGAATGTCCTTTACCTCACTTCTTTGAGTGCATAAGCAAAGTGTTTTATGAGGACGTCTTTACTTAGTACTGGAAAGGCTGGGATCGTAGGTACACCCATCCCGACAATCTCAGGAGATGGGAAATGAGCTGGAGGGTTAGTGAGTGAGTACAAAAGAGGATAATATGCTTCTGAAGAAAATAACATGCATAGAGATATGTTTAAACTGTAAAATGTTTTTTAGTCAATATCTGATATTAACATATATTTCTTCTTTCTTCCTAAGCCAACTTTATTACACAGTAATATGAGGACCAAAAAATTATTTTATTACTTCTTAGATGACATTCTATCTTTAGGAAGAATACAGTAGTTGTAATTAAAAAAAAATCATGGTGAAATAAATTTGAGATATGACTCCTATACTATGTGCATGTCTTACAATATTGAAATGCGTATTAAATCTATTAAAAGCTTGAAGAATTGTTATTTAAGTTTGTTTAACCCAGTATTTGAAGAACTTACTTTACTTAGAAACCTCTTCCAAACACACCTATTTAAAATGTATAGGACTAGTGGCCTGTGGAGCAGGTTGGAAGAGATAAGCTTAACTCAGTATTCACTGCTGAGCTGATAAAACCTTCAGAAGCAGCAGTATGATTTCTGCCGGTCCTTCTGGCCTTGCCCCTGGTAACATGATGTTAATGTTTCTCCTTCCACTGTTTCCCTGAGCCCCACCACACTCTAAGACTTCTAGTTGACAATATATTGCAAAAGAAAACAATTTCTGTCTCTTATTGCTAAATCTTAGGTGGATCTGTAGAAGGTACACATTTTCCTGGTTTTGCTAAAAACAGCAACTTGTTCTTCTAAGCAAGATTTATTTGGTTTGTCATCTGCTGCAGCTACCAAGCTCTTTATTTTATTTAACAAACATGATAATGTGCTTACTATATGTCAGGCACTATTTTCAAAGTACTTTACAAATATAAATCTCCTTAGCCTCGCTAAAAGTCTCTAATTATCCCCAGTTTGCAGAAAGGCAAGGTGAGACTCCGAGAGATGAAGGTAAGCAGAAGAGCCAGGGTTCAAATCTATGTAGTTGGTGGCTTCTCCATAATTTCAATTTGCACCTGCCTCCCACAGGCAAAGCACCCAGCTGCTGTCTCTTAGAAGAAAAGGGTGCTGCTTGTACTGGCATCACCTCATTTTTGTTTCCTGGTATCATTACATATTATTTAAACACCCACACACACATTTTCACATATATATATATATAT
>NW_007761207.1:6198-6429 GCF_000696425.1 Galeopterus variegatus | reverse complement strand
TTTTTTTACAGCAACAATAGAAATCTAATGCAACATACTAAACATAATGTAAGATTTTGCTATTTAATATATGGTCCACAGATCATTAGCAGTGGCAATACCTGGGAATTCATTAGACATGTGGAATATCAGGCCCAACTCTCAGACCTACTAAGTTAGATTTTCATTGGAATAAAATAAAAATATCACCATGTGATTCATACATTTTCAGAAACAATGTTATAAGACATT
>NW_007761207.1:0-461 GCF_000696425.1 Galeopterus variegatus | reverse complement strand
AGTTGGTGCTCAGGGCTATTTGAGCTATTAAATATTTTAAATAGCATTGAAAAAGAACAGAAAGTGTATCTTGGGATGGTTTTATGTGGAGACAAGACAGGTTTCTTAATATCAACATGATACAATTGAAGATATATGAACATATATTCTATCTATCCTCTTGACTACGTGAATATGTTTGTTGAAAGAATTACAAAAGGAAAAGCAAGTGGATGCATAAATTTTTATCGATCTTAGACATTCTTTCTTACAGTCACCAGAATGTTAAAAAACTTTCAAGCCTACATAAGTTAGTGTATTATGAAATATTGTGACCCTAAAAATACAATAAAAATTCCTATACTACCTTACAACTTCGGGATACCCATGGAGTGGGTTTCTATATAAGATTTTCTCCCAGCTCAGGGCTCAGCACCCTTCCTCATGGGATGCACTAGGCAGAGGACAGTTGAGTCTAGCTG
>NW_007761206.1:5663-6429 GCF_000696425.1 Galeopterus variegatus | reverse complement strand
ACAGACCTTGTATTATGGCTTGTATTTTTTTTTCCCTATTATTGATGGTGAAGTTATTTTTCCTCCCTTAGTTACCTTTTCTTTCTCACCCATGTCTTTAGTCTCAGCATTTCTTGAGCACTTATTTATTTATTCTGTGCTTCCTTTCATAGAAAATTTAATTTATGGAGATCCCTACCAGAAAACAAGATAACATGAAACATACAGATCAGGGCAAAGAAAAAAATTGAAACCTAGTTAAATGATTAAGAAAATGCATCTATTTTCTGAGATCAGAGACAGATTTCTACTCTGGCCGTTCGTGACAAAATGTAGTGTGTGTCCTGTGAGAATAAACTCAGAGGGCTTCATAACACGATATACTTCAGAAACAGCATACCTACAGTGATGCCCATAATAAGTATCTAGGTGTGAAGGTCTTTGAAGCAGTACTGAACCCCTTGGAGGCACTTACTTGGTAATGTGCAGGGCAAGACATTCCTGTACAACCAAATTTTCCTGCTCAACATTCCAGTAGCGGCTCATTCATGAAATCCTGAAAAATAAACCAAGTCCTTCAGGCCACATTGCATATAAATTGCTTTTCCCGGTGTTACTCCATCACTTCTAAGTGGCAGTGAGTAGGTGCAGATACCGCCCTTTATAAGATCCTTTTTAGTTCACAATAGTAAGAGCTCTTCTGCATTCCATACCAAAGGTTGCTCATTTTTCCAGTTTTTTGGGGGGAGGTGGGTGGGGTGGCAGTGGCGTGGTGCTTCCTCTGAGC
>NW_007761206.1:0-437 GCF_000696425.1 Galeopterus variegatus | reverse complement strand
ATTTGATTTTCAAATAATCCAACAGTGACACACCGTGGACCAGATAGGAAACACTTAACCACCTATTTTACTTTCTTTTAAAAAATTTTTCTCAAATTTTTATTTTTTATTATTAGCATATTCATTCGTACAAATTGTGATATGTCTTTGTGCCCTTTACCCAACCTCTAAATCACCCTAAAATAGTTTTTTGGAAGAAGACAATGTATAAATAAGTAAATAGTTAATAACTATTATATTTCAATATAATAACTCTTTATTCAAAGGATGAATTATGGACTGTAAGAATAATCTTAATATAATCATACCAAGTAGTTATCAATGTCTTTGTTTGAAAATACATGAAAAAAAATACCTGAATTAGGCCTGCATTACAAACATATTAGGAAACAAAATTATATGAAATTGTAATATAGATTAATATTTATAAACACAAT
>NW_007761205.1:5714-6429 GCF_000696425.1 Galeopterus variegatus | reverse complement strand
TGGTTTCTCCCACCTTCACGAACTCCATAGGTCTCTCTTCTTCCCCTGAGCTCCAGCAGCCCCAGCTTGGCTGTCATTACTTTTTAAAAGTTGTAAATTGATTGATTTGTGGTACTGAGTGATGTTGGGGACTGTCTATCCCACCATCTTGACTGGAATCCCCCCCGGAAGTTTAATATTTTTTTTTCTTAAACAAGGCTTTGAATGGTCAGACATCTTCTTTGGAGATCAGCTTCTCTGCCATTCTTACCATTCTTTCAGCATCCAAGTGGAGATGGCCTATAAGCAATTGATGACATGGCTTTTTTGGATATGAACAGACAACCCCCAAACCAGCCCACTGTAAACAGTTCCAATCTCTCTGCAAGCTCTGCAGGCAGTTCCTAGATGTTAAATTCCGGGGGAAAGGTTAATTTAAAGAGTGCATATAACTGATGTTTTTCTTTTCCTAATGCTTTATTTTGCAAATTTTCAAAAGGACAAAAAATTCAAAGAATAGTACAGTAGACATCCATATGCTCTCACTTAGATTCAAGGAATATTTTGCTACCTTTGATATCTACATCAGTTGAAGGTAACTTGCAGACATCATGGCAATTCAGCCTGAAAAACTTCAGCACACATCCCAAAGGAGCATGACATTCTCCTGTATGAGGGTACTTCCAAAAGTTCATGGAAAGATTCATATTATCTTTTAATTTTACTTTTTTTTTTT
>NW_007761205.1:0-202 GCF_000696425.1 Galeopterus variegatus | reverse complement strand
TACAATAGCCAAGAGTTGGAACCAACCTAAATGTCCATCATTGGAGGACTGGATAAGGAAATGTGGTATCTACGCACAATGGAATACTACTCTACCATGAAAAAGGAATGAAATTCTGTCATTCCCAGCAACATGGATGGACCTGGAGAAAATTATATTAAGTGAAATAAGGCATTCACAGAAAGAGAAATACTGCATGTCG
>NW_007761204.1:6065-6429 GCF_000696425.1 Galeopterus variegatus | reverse complement strand
TTCCTTTCTTTCTTCTGTTATTCCCACTATGCAATTTTTCACTTTTGCAATTGTTCCACAACTCTTGGATAATTTTTTTTCTTTGTTTTTCAGTTTGCAAAGTTTCTATTGACACATCGTCAAGCTCAGTGATTCTTTCTTCAATTTTGCACAGTGTATTGATGAGCCAATCACAGGCATTCTTTATTTCAGTACAGTGTTTCTGATCTCTGGTATTTCCTTTAACTCTTTCTTAGAGTTTTCATCTCTCTGCTTGCACTACCCACCTGTTACTGTGTGTTGCCCATTTTTTCCGTTAGAGCATGTGTGTATTAACCATAGTTATTTAAAATTCCCAGTATGATGACTACAAAATCTCTGTCAT
>NW_007761204.1:0-343 GCF_000696425.1 Galeopterus variegatus | reverse complement strand
GCAAGGATGTAGCTATAGGAGAAGTCAGCCCAGAAGGAGCTGAATAAATGGAGATACAGTATGTGTAAAGTGTTTAGAAAAAATACAAAAGCTAGTATAAGGGCATGTAATTGTGCTTAAAAATAAATAACTAAAATATTCATAGATGGGAAGTACGAATTTCGTGAAAATATCAACAGTTGGTAATGGCTTTTCCCTAGAAAAAAGAAATAACAAAAGATGTTATAAAATTAAAATTTACAAAAAGTGTGACATGACAAACCAAGAAAAGGAATTGATAACTCTGAAACAAAGCTAAGTATATAAAAGGAGTCATTATATGATAAAAACTTCTGAGGGGAAG
>NW_007761203.1:6070-6429 GCF_000696425.1 Galeopterus variegatus | reverse complement strand
GAGTTTCACAGACATCTGCAGCTCGTTCATTCTTCATTCTTTTTTCTTTCTGTTTCTCAGATTGGATAATCTCAACTGACCTATTTTCGAGTTCTCAGATACTTAATTCCACCAATCAAATCTACTGTTGAGCCCCTCTAGTGAAATTTTCCCTTCAGTTCTTGTAACTTTTCAACTCCAAAATCACTAATTTTTAAAAATAATTTCTGTCTCTGTATTAATATCCCCTATTTGGTGAGATATAATTCTCATACTTTACTTTTTACACATGGCTTCCTTCAGTTCTTTAAATAAATTTGTAACAGCTATTCAAAAGTCTTCCTAGTAAGTCCCCAAATCTGACTTGCTCGTGGACAATT
>NW_007761203.1:0-334 GCF_000696425.1 Galeopterus variegatus | reverse complement strand
GGGCCATTATTTTTTAAATTATGATTTCTGCTCCCTCCCACCTCCCTCTGCGACTCCCTTTAAGCACACACTGGTGTGCTCGATGGAGTTTCACAGACATCTGCAGCTCTGTTCATTCTTCATTCTTTTTCTTTCTGTTTCTCAGATTGAATAATCTCAACCGACCTATTTTCGAGTTCTCTGATACTTACTTCTACCAGTCAAATCTACTGTTGAGCCCCTCTAGTGAAATTTTCCCCTCAGTTGTTGTAACTTTTCAACTCCAGAATCACTAATTTTTAAAAATAATTTCTGTCTCTGTATTAATATTCCCTATTTGGTGAGATATAATTCT